>NW_026892749.1:217500-236614 GCF_033815535.1 Pezoporus flaviventris | reverse complement strand
TGGAAGCCGAGAACAAGCTTTGGAGACGTTGCATTCAAATGGACTTTTACATATGAAACCGAGGAGCGACAGCAATGATGGTGACACCGTTGCAAAGCTGACTGTGTGCTGAAGATGCCCAGCACATGCTTTCCCTCCTGGCTCTTCGACTGTGGGAGCAGACGGCAACCGTTCGTGCTCTACTCACTGTGCTGCTGGGCATCCAAGAGCAATGAGCGGAATAGGTGGATTCAAATGAACTTCTAGGTATGAAAGTGAAAAGCGTCAGCAATGATGGAGGCACTGTTGCAAAGCTGACTGTGTGCTGAAGATGCCCAGCACATGCTTTCCCTCCTGGCTCGTCGGATCTGGGAGCAGAAGCCAGACGTTCGTGCACTAATTGTTCTGCCCCTGGGCAGCCGAGAACAAGCTTCGGAGAGGTTGCACTCAAATGGACTTTTAAGTATGACACCGAGGAGCGACAGCAATGATGGTGACACCGTTGCAAAGCTGACTGTGTGCTGAAGATGCCCAGCACATGCTTTCCCTCCTGGCTCTTCGACTGTGGAGCAGACGGCAACTGTTCGTGCTCTACTCACTGTGCAGCTGGGCCGCCGGAGAGCAAGCTCCGAAGAGGGTGCATTCAAATGGACCTTTAGTATGAAAGCGAGGAGTGACAGCAATGATGGTGACACCATTGCAAAGCTGACTGTGTGCTGAAGATGCCCAGCACATGCTTTCCCTCCTGGATCTTCGGCTCTGGGAGCAGAGGCCAGACGTTCGTGCTCTACTGACTGTGCCGCTGGACAGCCAAGAGCAATGAGCGGAGAAGGTGGATTCAAATGAACTTCTAGGTATGAAAGTGAAAAGCGTCAGCAATGATGGAGGCACTGTTGCAAAGCTGACTGTGTGCTGAAGATGCCCAGCACATGCTTTCCCTCCTGGCTCGTCGGATCTGGGAGCAGAAGCCAGACGTTCGTGCACTAATCGTTCTGCCTCTGGGCAGCCGAGAACAAGCTTCGGAGACGTTGCACTCAAATGGACTTTTAAGTATGAAACCGAGGAGCGACAGCAATGATGGTGACACCGTTGCAAAGCTGACTGTGTGCTGAAGATGCCCAGCACATGCTTTCCCTCCTGGCTCTTCGGATCTGGGAGCAGAAGCCAGACGTTCGTGCACTAATCGTTCTGCCTCTGGGCAGCCGAGAACAAGCTTCGGAGAGGTTGCACTCAAATGGACTTTTAAGTATGAAAGCGAGGAGCGACAGCAATGATGGTGACACCGTTGCAAAGCTGACTGTGTGCTGAAGATGCCCAGCACATGCTTTCCCTCCTGGCTCTTCGACTGTGGGAGCAGACGACAACCGTTCCTGCTCTACTCACTGTGCTGCTGGGCAGCCGAGAGCAAGCTCCGAAGAGGGTGCATTCAAATGGACCTTTAGGTATGAAAGCGAGGAGCGACAGCAATGATGGTGACACCGTTGCAAAGCTGACTGTGTGCTGAAGATGCCCAGCACATGCTTTCCCTCTTGGCTCTTCGGATCTGGGAGCAGAAGCCAGACGTTCGTGCACTAATAGCTCTGCCCCTGGGCAGCCGAGAACAAGCTTCGGAGAGGTTGCACTCAAATGGACTTTTAAGTATGAAACCGAGGAGCGACAGCAATGATGGTGACACCGTTGCAAAGCTGACTGTGTACTGAAGATGCCCAGCACATGTTTTCCATCCTGGCTCTTCGGCTCTAAGAGCAGAGGCCAGACATTCATGCCACTAATCACTGTGCCCCTGGGCAGCCGAGAACAAGCTTCGGAGAGGTTGCATTCAAATGGACTTTTAAGTATGAAACCGAGGAGCGAAAGCAATGATGGTGACACCGTTGCAAAGCTGACTGTGTGCTGAAGATGCCCAGCACATTCTTTCCTCCGGGCTCTTCGGCTCTGGGAGCAGAGGCCAGACGTTCGTGCTCTACTGACTGTGCCGCTGGACATCCAAGAGCAATGCGCGGAGAAGGTGGATTCAAATGAACTTCTAGGTATGAAAGTGAAAAGCGTCAGCAATGATGGAGGCACTGTTGCAAAGCTGTCTGTGTGCTGAAGATGGCCCAGCACATGCTGTCCCTCCTGGCTCCTCCACTGTGCTAGCAGACGGCAACCGTTCGTGCTCTACTCACTGTGCTGCTGGGCAGCCGAGAGCAAGCTCCGAAGAGGGTGCATTCAAATGGACCTTTAGGTATGAAAGCGAGGAGCGACAGCAATGATGGTGACACCGTTGCAAAGCTGACTGTGTGCTGAAGATACCCAGCACATGCTTTCCTTCCCGGCTCTTCGGATCTCGGAGCAGAAGCCATAAGTTCGTGCACTAATCGCTGTGCTACTGGGCAGCTGAGAAGCAGCTCTGGAGAGGTTGCATTCAAATGTACTTTTAGGTATGAAACCGAGGAGTGACAGCAATAATGGTGACAGCATTGCAAAGCTGACAGTGTGCTGAAGATGCCCAGCACATGATTTCCCTCCTGGCTCTTCGACTGTGGGAGCAGACGGCAACCCTAACCCTAACCCTAATCCTAACCCTAACCCTAACCCAACCCTAACCCTAACCCTAAGCCTACCCCTAACCCTAACCCTAACCCTAAACCTAACCATAACCCTAACCCTAACCCTAACCCCTAACCCTAACCCTAACCCTAACCCCTAACCCTAACCCCTAACCCTAACCCTAATCCTAACCCTAACCCTAACCCAACCCTAACCCTAAACCTAACCATAACCCTAACCCTAACCCTAACCCTAACCCTAACCGTACCCCTAACCCTAACCCTAACCCTAAACCTAACCCTACCCTAACCCTAACCCTAACCCTAAACCTAACCATAACCCTAACCCTAACCCTAACCCCTAACCCTAAACCTAACCCTAACCCCTAACCCTAACCCCTAACCCTAACCCTAACCCTAACCCTAACCCTAACCCTAAGCTTTCACCAGCTTTCCTCCTGGCTCTTCGATTGTGGGAGCAGACGGCAACTGTTCGTGCTCTACTCACTGTGCAGCTGGGCAGCCGAGAGCAAGCTCCGAAGAGGGTGCATTCAAATGGACCTTTAGGTATGACACCGAGGAGCGACAGCAATGATGGTGACACCGTTGCAAAGCTGACTGTGTGCTGAAGATGCCCAGCACATGCTTTCCCTCCTGGCTCTTCGGATCTGGGAGCAGAAGCCAGACGATCGTGCACTAATCGTTCTGCCCCTGGGCAGCCGAGAACAAGCTTCGGAGAGGTTACACTCAAATGGACTTTTAAGTATGAAAGCGAGGAGCGACAGCAATGATGGTGACACCGTTGCAAAGCTGACTGTGTGCTGAAGATGCCCAGCACATGCTTTCCCTCCTGGCTCTTCGACTGTGGGAGCAGACGGCAACCGTTCGTGCTCTACTCACTGTGCTGCTGGGCAGCCGAGAGCAAGCTCCGAAGAGGTGCATTCAAATGGACCTTTAGGTATGAAAGCGAGGAGCGACAGCAATGATGGTGACACAGTTGCAAAGCTGACTGTGTGCTGAAGATACCCAGCACATGCTTTCCCTCCCGGCTCTTCGGATCTGGGAGCAGAAGCCAGAAGTTCGTGCACTAATCGCTGTGCTACTGGGCAGCTGAGAAGCAGCTTTGGAGAGGTTGCATTCAAATGTACTTTTAGGTATGAAACCGAGGAGTGACAGCAATAATGGTGACAGCATTGCAAAGCTGACTGTGTGCTGAAGATGCCCGCACATGCTTTCCCTCGTGGCTCTTCGACTGTGGGAGCAGACGGCAACCCTAACCCTAACCCTAACCCTAACGCAACCCTAACCCTAACCCTAACCCTACCCTAACCCTAACCCTAACCCTAACCCTAACCCAACCCTAACCCTTAGCCTAACCCTAACCCTAGCCTAACCCTAACCCTAACCCTACCCTAAACCTAACCATAACCCTAACCCTAACCACTAACCCTAACCCTAACCCTAACCCTAACCCCTAACCTTAACCCCTAACCCTAACCCTAACCCTAACCCTAACCCTAAGCTTTCACCAGGTTTCCCTCCGGGCTCTTCGATTGTGGGAGCAGACGGCAACTGTTCGTGCTCTACTCACTGTGCTGCTGGGCAGCCGAGAGCAAGCTCCGAAGAGGGTGCATTCAAATGGACCTTTAGGTATGAAAGCGAGGAGCGACAGCAAATGATGGTGACACCGTTGCAAAGCTGACTGTGTGCTGAAGATGCCCAGCTCATTCTTTCCCTCCTGGCTCTTCGGCTCTGGGAGCAGAGGCCAGACGTTCGTGCTCTAATCGCTGTGCTACTTGGCAGCTCAGAGCAAGCTCCGTAGAGGTTGCATTCGAGTGGACTTTTAGGTATGAAAGCGAGGAGCGACAGCAATGATGGTGACACCGTTGCAAAGCTAACTGTGGGCTGAAGATGCCCAGCACATGCTTTCCCTCCTGGCTCTTCGACTGTGGGAGCAGACGGCAACCGTTCGTGCTCTACTCACTGTGCTGCTGGGCAGCCGAGAGCAAGCTCCGAAGAGGGTGCTTTCAAATGGACCTTTAGGTATGAAAGCGAGGAGCGACAGCAATGATGGTGACACCGTTGCAAAGCTGACTGTGTGCTGAAGATGCCCAGCACATGCTTTCCCTCCTGGCTCGTCGGATCTGGGAGCAGAAGCCAGACATTCGTGCACTAATCGTTCTGCCTCTGGGCAGCCGAGAACAAGCTTCGGAGAGGTTGCACTCAAATGGACTTTTAAGTATGAAACCGAGGAGCGACAGCAATGATGGTGACACCGTTGCAAAGCTGACTGTGTGCTGAAGATGCCCAGCACATGCTTTCCCTCCTGGCTCTTCGACTGTGGGAGCAGACGGCAACTGTTCGTGCTCTACTCACTGTGCAGCTGGGCAGCCGAGAGCAAGCTCCGAAGAGGGTGCATTCAAATGGACCTTTAGGTATGAAAGCGAGGAGTGACAGCAATGATGGTGACACCATTGCAAAGGTGAGTGTGTGCTGAAGATGCCCAGCACATGCTTTCCCTCCTGGCTCTTCGGCTCTGGGAGCAGAGGCCAGACGTTCGTGCTCTACTGACTGTGCCGCTGGACATCCAAGAGCAATGCGCGGAGAAGGTGGATTCAAAGGAACTTCTAGGTATGAAAGTGAAAAGCGTCAGCAATGATGGAGGCACTGTTGCAAAGCTGACTGTGTGCTGAAGATGCCCAGCACATGCTTTCCCTCCTGGCTCGTCGGATGTGGGAGCAGAAGCCAGACGTTCGTGCACTAATCGGTCTGCCTCTGGGCAGCCGAGAACAAGCTTCGGAGACGTTGCACTCAAATGGACTTTTAAGTATGAAACCGAGGAGCGACAGCAATGATGGTGACACCGTTGCAAAGCTGACTGTGTGCTGAAGATGCCCAGCACATGCTTTCCCTCCTGGCTCGTCGGATCTGGGAGCAGAAGCCAGACGTTCGTGCACTAATCGTTCTGCCTCTGGGCAGCCGAGAACAAGCTTCGGAGAGGTTGCACTCAAATGGACTTTTAAGTATGAAACCGAGGAGCGACAGCAATGATGGTGACACCGTTGCAAAGCTGACTGTGTGCTGAAGATGCCCAGCACATGCTTTCCCTCCTGGCTCTTCGACTGTGGGAGCAGACGACAACCGTTCCTGCTCTACTCACTGTGCTGCTGGGCAGCCGAGAGCAAGCTCCGAAGAGGGTGCATTCAAATGGACCTTTAGGTATGAAAGCGAGGAGCGACAGCAATGATGGTGACACCGTTGCAAAGCTGACTGTGTGCTGAAGATGCCCAGCACATGCTTTCCCTCTTGGCTCTTCGGATCTGGGAGCAGAAGCCAGACGTTCGTGCACTAATAGCTCTGCCCCTGGGCAGCCGAGAACAAGCTTCGGAGAGGTTGCACTCAAATGGACTTTTAAGTATGAAACCGAGGAGCGACAGCAATGATGGTGACACCGTTGCAAAGCTGACTGTGTACTGAAGATGCCCAGCACATGTTTTCCATCCTGGCTCTTCGGCTCTAAGAGCAGAGGCCAGACATTCATGCACTAATCACTGTGCCCCTGGGCAGCCGAGAACAAGCTTCGGAGAGGTTGCATTCAAATGGACTTTTAAGTATGAAACCGAGGAGCGACAGCAATGATGGTGACACCGTTGCAAAGCTGACTGTGTGCTGAAGATGCCCAGCACATTCTTTCCCTCCGGGCTCTTCGGCTCTGGGAGCAGAGGCCAGACGTTCGTGCTCTACTGACTGTGCCGCTGGACATCCAAGAGCAATGCGCGGAGAAGGTGGATTCAAATGAACTTCTAGGTATGAAAGTGAAAAGCGTCAGCAATGATGGAGGCACTGTTGCAAAGCTGTCTGTGTGCTGAAGATGCCCAGCACATGCTGTCCCTCCTGGCTCCTCCACTGTGCTAGCAGACGGCAACCGTTCGTGCTCTACTCACTGTGCTGCTGGGCAGCCGAGAGCAAGCTCCGAAGAGGGTGCATTCAAATGGACCTTTAGGTATGAAAGCGAGGAGCGACAGCAATGATGGTGACACCGTTGCAAACCTGACTGTGTGCTGAAGATACCCAGCACATGCTTTCCTTCCCGGCTCTTCGGATCTCGGAGCAGAAGCCATAAGTTCGTGCACTAATCGCTGTGCTACTGGGCAGCTGAGAAGCAGCTCTGGAGAGGTTGCATTCAAATGTACTTTTAGGTATGAAACCGAGGAGTGACAGCAATAATGGTGACAGCATTGCAAAGCTGACAGTGTGCTGAAGATGCCCAGCACATGATTTCCCTCCTGGCTCTTCGACTGTGGGAGCAGACGGCAACCCTAACCCTAACCCTAATCCTAACCCTAACCCTAACCCTAACCCTAACCCTAACCCTAACCCTAACCCTAACCCTAACCCTAATGCTTTCCCTCCTGTCTCTTCGACTGTGGGAGCAGACGGCAACCCTAACCCTAACCCTAATCCTAACCCTAACCCTAACCCAACCCTAACCCTAACCCTAAGCCTACCCAACTCAACCCTAACCCTAACCCTAAACCTAACCATAACCCTACACCCTAACCCCTAACCCTAACCCTAGCCCTAACCCCTAACCCTAACCCCTAACAATAACCCTAATCCTAACCCTAACCCTAAGCCAACCCTAACCCTAAACCTAACCATAACCCTAACCCTAACCCTAACCCTAACCGTACCCCTAACCCTAACCCTAACCCTAAACCTAACCCTACCCCTAACCCTAACCCTAACCCTAACCGTACCCCTAAACCTAACCCTAACCCTAAACCTAACCCTACCCCTAACCCTAACCCTAACCCTAAACCTAACCATAACCCTAACCCTAACCCTAACCCCTAACCCTAAACCTAACCCTAACCCCTAACCCTAACCCCTAACCCTAACCCTAACCCTAACCCTAACCCTAACCCCTAACCCTAACCCTAACCCTAACCCCTAACCCTAACCCTAACCCTAACCCTAACCCTAACCCTAAGCTTTCTCCAGCTTTCCCTCCTGGCTCTTCGATTGTGGGAGCAGACGGCAACTGTTCGTGCTCTACTCACTGTGCAGCTGGGCAGCCGAGAGCAAGCTCCGAAGAGGGTGCATTCAAATGGACCTTTAGGTATGACACCGAGGAGCGACAGCAATGATGGTGACACCGTTGCAAAGCTGACTGTGTGCTGAAGATGCCCAGCACATGCTTTCCCTCCTGGCTCTTCGGATCTGGGAGCAGAAGCCAGACGGTCGTGCACTAATCGTTCTGCCCCCGGGCAGCCGAGAACAAGCTTCGGAGAGGTTACACTCAAATGGACTTTTAAGTATGAAAGCGAGGAGCGACAGCAATGATGGTGACACCGTTGCAAAGCTGACTGTGTGCTGAAGATGCCCAGCACATGCTTTCCCTCCTGGCTCTTCGACTGTGGGAGCAGACGGCAACCCTAACCCTAACCCTAACCCTAACGCAACCCTAACCCTAACCCTAACCCTACCCCTAACCCTAACCCTAACCCTAACCCTAACCCAACCCTAACCCTTAGCCTAACCCTAACCCTACCCCTAACCCTAACCCTAACCCTAAACCTAACCATAACCCTAACCCTAACCACTAACCCTAACCCTAACCCTAACCCTAACCCCTAACCTTAACCCCTAACCCTAACCCTAACCCTAACCCTAACCCTAAGCTTTCACCAGGTTTCCCTCCGGGCTCTTTGATTGTGGGAGCAGACGGCAACTGTTCGTGCTCTACTCACTGTGCAGCTGGGCAGCCGAGAGCAAGCTCCGAAGAGGGTGCATTCAAATGGACCTTTAGGTATGAAAGCGAGGAGCGACAGCAATGATGGTGACACCGTTGCAAAGCTGACTGTGTGCTGAAGATGCCCAGCTCATGCTTTCCCTCCTGGCTCTTCGGCTCTGGGAGCAGAGGCCAGACGTTCGTGCTCTAATCGCTGTGCTACTTGGCAGCTCAGAGCAAGCTCCGTAGAGGTTGCATTCGAGTGGACTTTTAGGTATGAAACCGAGGAGCGACAGCAATGACGGTGACACCGTTGCAAAGCTAACTGTGTGCTGAAGATGCCCAGCACATGCTGTCCCTCCTGGCTCCTCCACTGTGCTAGCAGACGGCAACCGTTCGTGCTCTACTCACTGTGCTGCTGGGCAGCCGAGAGCAAGCTCCGAAGAGGGTGCATTCAAATGGACCTTTAGGTATGAAAGCGAGGAGCGACAGCAATGATGGTGACACCGTTGCAAACCTGACTGTGTGCTGAAGATACCCAGCACATGCTTTCCTTCCCGGCTCTTCGGATCTCGGAGCAGAAGCCATAAGTTCGTGCACTAATCGCTGTGCTACTGGGCAGCTGAGAAGCAGCTCTGGAGAGGTTGCATTCAAATGTACTTTTAGGTATGAAACCGAGGAGTGACAGCAATAATGGTGACAGCATTGCAAAGCTGACAGTGTGCTGAAGATGCCCAGCACATGATTTCCCTCCTGGCTCATCGACTGTGGGAGCAGACGGCAACCCTAACCCTAACCCTAATCCTAACCCTAACCCTAACCCAACCCTAACCCTAACCCTAAGCCTACCCCTAACCCTAACCCTAACCCTAAACCTAACCATAACCCTAACCCTAACCCTAACCCTAACCCCTAACCCTATCCCTAACCCTAACCCCTAACCCTAACCCCTAACAATAACCCTAATCCTAACCCTAACCCTAACCCAAACCTAACCCTAAACCTAACCATAACCCTAACCCTAACCCTAACCCTAACCGTACCCCTAACCCTAACCCTAACCCTAAACCTAACCCTACCCCTAACCCTAACCCTAACCCTAAACCTAACCATAACCCTAACCCTAACCCTAACCCCTAACCCTAAACCTAACCCTAACCCCTAACCCTAACCCCTAACCCTAACCCTAACCCTAACCCTAACCCTAACCCCTAACCCTAACCCTAACCCTAACCCTAACCCTAACCCTAAGCTTTCACCAGCTTTCCCTCCTGGCTCTTCGATTGTGGGAGCAGACGGCAACTGTTCGTGCTCTACTCACTGTGCAGCTGGGCAGCCGAGAGCAAGCTCCGAAGAGGGTGCATTCAAATGGACCTTTAGGTATGACACCGAGGAGCGACAGCAATGATGGTGACACCGTTGCAAAGCTGACTGTGTGCTGAAGATGCCCAGCACATGCTTTCCCTCCTGGCTCTTCGGATCTGGGAGCAGAAGCCAGACGGTCGTGCACTAATCGTTCTGCCCCCGGGCACCCGAGAACAAGCTTCGGAGAGGTTACACTCAAATGGACTTTTAAGTATGAAAGCGAGGAGCGACAGCAATGATGGTGACACCGTTGCAAAGCTGACTGTGTGCTGAAGATGCCCAGCACATGCTTTCCCTCCTGGCTCTTCGACTGTGGGAGCAGACGGCAACCGTTCGTGCTCTACTCACTGTGCTGCTGGGCAGCCGAGAGCAAGCTCCGAAGAGGGTGCATTCAAATGGACCTTTAGGTATGAAAGCGAGGAGCGACAGCAATGATGGTGACACAGTTGCAAAGCTGACTGTGTGCTGAAGATACCCAGCACATGCTTTCCCTCCCGGCTCTTCGGATCTGGGAGCAGAAGCCAGAAGTTCGTGCACTAATCGCTGTGCTACTGGGCAGCTGAGAAGCAGCTTTGGAGAGGTTGCATTCAAATGTACTTTTAGGTATGAAACCGAGGAGTGACAGCAATAATGGTGACAGCATTGCAAAGCTGACTGTGTGCTGAAGATGCCCAGCACATGCTTTCCCTCCTGGCTCTTCGGCTCTGGGAGCAGAGGCCAGACGTTCGTGCTCTACTGACTGTGCCGCTGGACAGCCAAGAGCAATGAGCGGAGAAGGTGGATTCAAATGAACTTCTAGGTATGAAAGTGAAAAGCGTCAGCAATGATGGAGGCACTGTTGCAAAGCTGACTGTGTGCTGAAGATGCCCAGCACATGATTTCCCTCCTGGCTCATCGACTGTGGGAGCAGACGGCAACCCTAACCCTAACCCTAATCCTAACCCTAACCCTAACCCAACCCTAAACCTAACCCTAAGCCTACCCCTAACCCTAACCCTAACCCTAAACCTAACCATAACCCTAACCCTAACCCTAACCCCTAACCCTAACCCTAACCCTAACCCCTAACCCTAACCCCTAACAATAACCCTAATCCTAACCCTAACCCTAACCCAACCCTAACCCTAAACCTAACCATAACCCTAACCCTAACCCTAACCCTAACCGTACCCCTAACCCTAACCCTAACCCTAAACCTAACCCTACCCCTAACCCTAACCCTAACCCTAAACCTAACCATAACCCTAACCCTAACCCTAACCCCTAACCCTAAACCTAACCCTAACCCCTAACCCTAACCCCTAACCCTAACCCTAACCCTAACCCTAACCCCTAAACCTAACCCTAACCCTAACCCTAACCCTAACCCTAAGCTTTCACCAGCTTTCCCTCCTGGCTCTTCGATTGTGGGAGCAGACGGCAACTGTTCGTGCTCTACTCACTGTGCAGCTGGGCAGCCGAGAGCAAGCTCCGAAGGGGGTTCATTCAAATGGACCTTTAGGTATGACACCGAGGAGCGACAGCAATGATGGTGACACCGTTGCAAAGCTGACTGTGTGCTGAAGATGCCCAGCACATGCTTTCCCTCCTGGCTCTTCGGATCTGGGAGCAGAAGCCAGACGGTCGTGCACTAATCGTTCTGCCCCCGGGCAGCCGAGAACAAGCTTCGGAGAGGTTACACTCAAATGGACTTTTAAGTATGAAAGCGAGGAGCGACAGCAATGATGGTGACACCGTTGCAAAGCTGACTGTGTGCTGAAGATGCCCAGCACATGCTTTCCCTCCTGGCTCTTCGACTGTGGGAGCAGACGGCAACCGTTCGTGCTCTACTCACTGTGCTGCTGGGCAGCCGAGAGCAAGCTCCGAAGAGGGTGCATTCAAATGGACCTTTAGGTATGAAAGCGAGGAGCGACAGCAATGATGGTGACACAGTTGCAAAGCTGACTGTGTGCTGAAGATACCCAGCACATGCTTTCCCTCCCGGCTCTTCGGATCTGGGAGCAGAAGCCAGAAGTTCGTGCACTAATCGCTGTGCTACTGGGCAGCTGAGAAGCAGCTTTGGAGAGGTTGCATTCAAATGTACTTTTAGGTATGAAACCGAGGAGTGACAGCAATAATGGTGACAGCATTGCAAAGCTGACTGTGTGCTGAAGATGCCCCGCACATGCTTTCCCTCGTGGCTCTTCGACTGTGGGAGCAGACGGCAACCCTAACCCTAACCCTAACCCTAACGCAACCCTAACCCTAACCCTAACCCTACCCCTAACCCTAACCCTAACCCTAACCCAACCCTAACCCTAACCCTAACCCTACCCCTAACCCTAACCCTAACCCTACCCCTAACCCTAACCCTAACCCTAAACCTAACCTCTAACCCTAAACCTAACCCTAACCCCTAACCCTAACCCCTAACCGTAACCCTAACCCTAACCCTAACCCTAACCCCTAACCCTAACCCTAAACCTAAGCTTTCACCAGCTTTCCCTCCTGGCTCTTCGATTGTGGGAGCAGACGGCAACTGTTCGTGCTCTACTCACTGTGCAGCTGGGCAGCCGAGAGCAAGCTCCGAAGAGGGTGCATTCAAATGGACCTTTAGGTATGAAAGCGAGGAGCGACAGCAATGATGGTGACACCGTTGCAAAGCTGACTGTGTGCTGAAGATGCCCAGCACATGCTTTCCCTTCTGGCTCGTCGGATCTGGGATCAGAAGCCAGACGTTCGTGCACTAATCGTTCTGCCTCTGGGCAGCCGAGAACAAGCTTCGGAGAGGTTGCACTCAAATGGACTTTTAAGTATGAAACCGAGGAGCGACAGCAATGATGGTGACACCGTTGCAAAGCTGACTGTGTGCTGAAGATGCCCAGCACATGCTTTCCCTCCTGGCTCTTCGACTGTGGGAGCAGACGACAACCGTTCCTGCTCTACTCACTGTGCTGCTGGGCAGCCGAGAGCAAGCTCCGAAGAGGGTGCATTCAAATGGACCTTTAGGTATGAAAGCGAGGAGCGACAGCAATGATGGTGACACCGTTGCAAAGGTGACTGTGTGCTGAAGATGCCCAGCACATGCTTTCCCTCCTGGCTCTTCGGATCTGGGAGCAGAAGCCAGACGTTCGTGCACTAATAGCTCTGCCCCTGGGCAGCCGAGAACAAGCTTCGGAGAGGTTGCACTCAAATGGACTTTTAAGTATGAAACCGAGGAGCGACAGCAATGATGGTGACACCGTTGCAAAGCTGACTGTGTACTGAAGATGCCCAGCACATGTTTTCCATCCTGGCTCTTCGGCTCTAAGAGCAGAGGCCAGACATTCATGCACTAATCACTGTGCCCCTGGGCAGCCGAGAACAAGCTTCGGAGAGGTTGCATTCAAATGGACTTTTAAGTATGAAACCGAGGAGCGACAGCAATGATGGTGACACCGTTGCAAAGCTGACTGTGTGCTGAAGATGCCCAGCACATGCTTTCCCTCCGGGCTCTTCGGCTCTGGGAGCAGAGGCCAGACGTTCGTGCTCTACTGACTGTGCCGCTGGACAGCCAAGAGCGATGCGCGGAGAAGGTGGATTCAAATGAACTTCTAGGTATGAAAGTGAAAAGCGTCAGCAATGATGGAGGCACTGTTGCAAAGCTGTCTGTGTGCTGAAGATGCCCAGCACATGCTGTCCCTCCTGGCTCCTCCACTGTGCTAGCAGACGGCAACTGTTCGTGCTCTACTCACTGTGCTGCTGGGCAGCCGAGAGCAAGCTCTGAAGAGGGTGCATTCAAATGGACCTTTAGGTATGAAAGCGAGGAGCGACAGCAATGATGGTGACACCGTTGCAAAGCTGACTGTGTGCTGAAGATACCCAGCACATGCTTTCCTTCCCGGCTCTTCGGATCTGGGAGCAGAAGCCATAAGTTCGTGCACTCATCGCTGTGCTACTGGGCAGCTGAGAAGCAGCTTTGGAGAGGTTGCATTCAAATGTACTTTTAGGTATGAAACCGAGGAGTGACAGCAATAATGGTGACAGCATTGCAAAGCTGACAGTGTGCTGAAGATGCCCAGCACATGATTTCCCTCCTGGCTCTTCGACTGTGGGAGCAGACGGCAATCCTAACCCTAACCCTAATCCTAACCCTAACCCTAACCCAACCCTAACCCTAACCCTAAGCTTTCACCAGCTTTCCCTCCTGGCTCTTCGATTGTGGGAGCAGACGGCAACTGTTAGTGCTCTACTCACTGTGCAGCTGGGCAGCCGAGAGCAAGCTCCGAAGAGGGTGCATTCAAATGGACCTTTAGGTATGACACCGAGGAGCGACAGCAATGATGGTGACACCGTTGCAAAGCTGACTGTGTGCTGAAGATGCCCAGCACATGCTTTCCCTCCTGGCTCTTCGGATCTGGGAGCAGAAGCCATACGGTCGTGCACTAATCGTTCTGCCCCTGGGCAGCCGAGAACAAGCTTCGGAGAGGTTACACTCAAATGGACTTTTAAGTATGAAAGCGAGGAGCGACAGCAATGATGGTGACACCGTTGCAAAGCTGACTGTGTGCTGAAGATGCCCAGCACATGCTTTCCCTCCTGGCTCTTCGACTGTGGGAGCAGACGGCAACCGTTCGTGCTCTACTCACTGTGCTGCTGGGCAGCCGAGAGCAAGCTCCGAAGAGGGTGCATTCAAATGGACCTTTAGGTATGAAAGCGAGGAGCGACAGCAATGATGGTGACACAGTTGCAAAGCTGACTGTGTGCTGAAGATACCCAGCACATGCTTTCCCTCCCGGCTCTTCGGATCTGGGAGCAGAAGCCAGAAGTTCGTGCACTAATCGCTGTGCTACTGGGCAGCTGAGAAGCAGCTTTGGAGAGGTTGCATTCAAATGTACTTTTAGGTATGAAACCGAGGAGTGACAGCAATAATGGTGACAGCATTGCAAAGCTGACTGTGTGCTGAAGATGCGCAGCACATGCTTTCCCTCGTGGCTCTTCGACTGTGGGAGCAGACGGCAACCCTAACCCTAACCCTAACCCTAACGCAACCCTAACCCTAACCCTAACCCTACCCCTAACCCTAACCCTAACCCTAACCCAACCCTAACCCTAACCCTAACCCTACCCCTAACCCTAACCCTAACCCTAAACCTAACAATAACCCTAACCCTAACCCTAACCTCTAACCCTAAACCTAACCCTAACCCCTAACCCTAACCCCTAACCGTAACCCTAACCCTAACCCTAACCCTAACCCCTAACCCTAACCCTAACCCTAAGCTTTCACCAGCTTTCCCTCCTGGCTCTTCGATTGTGGGAGCAGACGGCAACTGTTCGTGCTCTACTCACTGTGCAGCTGGGCAGCCGAGAGCAAGCTCCGAAGAGGGTGCATTCAAATGGACCTTTAGGTATGAAAGCGAGGAGCGACAGCAATGATGGTGACACCGTTGCAAAGCTGACTGTGTGCTGAAGATGCCCAGCACATGCTTTCCGTCCTGGCTCGTCGGATCTGGGAGCAGAAGCCAGACGTTCGTGCACTAATCGTTCTGCCCAGGGCAGCCGAGAACAAGCTTCGGAGAGGTTGCACTCAAATGGACTTTTAAGTATGAAAGCGAGGAGCGACAGCAATGATGGTGACACCGTTGCAAAGCTGACTGTGTGCTGAAGATGCCCAGCACATGCGTTCCCTCCTGGCTCTTCGGCTCTGGGAGCAGAAGCCAGACGTTCGTGCACTAATAGCTCTGCCCCTCGGCAGCCGAGAACAAGCTTCGGAGAGGTTGCACTCAAACGGACTTTTAAGTATGAAACCGAGGAGCGACAGCAATGATGGTGACACCGTTGCAAAGCTGACTGTGTACTGAAGATGCCCAGCACATGTTTTCCATCCTGGCTCTTCGGCTCTAAGAGCAGAGGCCAGACGTTCATGCACTTATCACTGTGCCCCTGGGCAGCCGAGAACAAGCTTTGGAGACGTTGCATTCAAATGGACTTTTACATATGAAACCGAGGAGCGACAGCAATGATGGTGACACCGTTGCAAAGCTGACTGTGTGCTGAAGATGCCCAGCACATGCTTTCCCTCCTGGCTCTTCGACTGTGGGAGCAGACGGCAACCGTTCGTGCTCTACTCACTGTGCTGCTGGGCATCCAAGAGCAATGAGCGGAGAAGGTGGATTCAAATGAACTTCTAGGTATGAAAGTGAAAAGCGTCAGCAATGATGGAGGCACTGTTGCAAAGCTGACTGTGTGCTGAAGATGCCCAGCTCATGCTTTCCCTCCTGGCTCTTCGGATCTGTGAGCAGAAGCCAGACGTTCGTGCACTAATCGTTCTGCCCCTGGGCAGCCGAGAACAAGCTTCGGAGAGGTTGCACTCAAATGGACTGTTAAGTATGACACCGAGGAGCGACAGCAATGATGGTGACACCGTTGCAAAGCTGACTGTGTTCTGAAGATGCCCAGCACATGCTTTCCCTCCTGGCTCTTCGTCTGTGGGTGCAGACGGCAACTGTTCGTGCTCTACTCACTGTGCAGCTGGGAAGCCGAGAGCAAGCTCCGAAGAGGGTGCATTCAAATGGACCTTTAGGTATGAAAGCGAGGAGTGACAGCAATGATGGTGACACCATTGCAAAGCTGACTGTGTGCTGAAGATGCCCAGCACATGCTTTCCCTCCTGGCTCGTCGGATCTGGGAGCAGAAGCCAGACGTTCGTGCACTAATCGTTCTGCCTCTGGGCAGCCGAGAACAAGCTTCGGAGAGGTTGCACTCAAATGGACTTTTAAGTATGAAACCGAGGAGCGACAGCAATGATGGTGACACCGTTGCAAAGCTGACTGTGTGCTGAAGATGCCCAGCACATGCTTTCCCTCCTGGCTCGTCGGATCTGGGAGCAGAAGCCAGACGTTCGTGCACTAATCGTTCTGCCTCTGGGCAGCCGAGAACAAGCTTCGGAGAGGTTGCACTCAAATGGACTTTTAAGTATGAAAGCGAGGAGCGACAGCAATGATGGTGACACCGTTGCAAAGCTGACTGTGTGCTGAAGATGCCCAGCACATGCTTTCCCTCCTGGCTCTTCGACTGTGGGAGCAGACGGCAACCGTTCGTGCTCTACTCACTGTGCTGCTGGACAGCCGAGAGCAAGCTCCGAAGAGGGTGCATTCAAATGGACCTTTAGGTATGAAAGCGAGGAGCGACAGCAATGATGGTGACACAGTTGCAAAGCTGACTGTGTGCTGAAGATACCCAGCACATGCTTTCTCTCCCGGCTCTTCGGATCTGGGAGCAGAAGCCAGAAGTTCGTGCACTAATCGCTGTGCTACTGGGCAGCTGAGAAGCAGCTTTGGAGAGGTTGCATTCAAATGTACTTTTAGGTATGAAACCGAGGAGTGACAGCAATAATGGTGACAGCATTGCAAAGCTGACTGTGTGCTGAAGATGCCCAGCACATGCTTTCCCTCCTGGCTCCTCCACTGTGCTAGCAGACGGCAACCGTTCGTGCTCTACTCACTGTGCTGCTGGGCAGCCGAGAGCAAGCTCCGAAGAGGGTGCATTCAAATGGACCTTTAGGTATGAAAGCGAGGAGCGACAGCAATGATGGTGACACCGTTGCAATGCTGACTGTGTGCTGAAGATACCCAGCACATGCTTTCCCTCCCGGCTCTTCGGATCTGGGAGCAGACGCCAGAAGTTCGTGCACTAATCGCTGTGCTACTGGGCAGCTGAGAAGCAGCTTTGGAGAGGTTGCATTCAAATGTACTTTTATGTATGAAACCGAGGAGTGACAGCAATAATGGTGACAGCATTGCAAAGCTGACTGTGTGCTGAAGATGCCCAGCACATGATTTCCCTCCTGGCTCTTCGACTGTGGGAGCAGACGGCAACCCTAACCCTAACCCTAATCCTAACCCTAACCCTAACCCAACCCTAATTCTAACCCTAACCCTAACCCTACCCCTAACCCTAACCCTAACCCTAAACCTAACCATAACCCTAACCCTAACCCTAACCCCTAACCCTAACCCTAACCCCTAACCCTAACCCTAACCCTAACCCTAAACCTAACCCTAAACCCTAACCCTAACCCTAACCCTAACCCTAACCCTAACCCTAAGCTTTCACCAGCTTTCCCTCCTGGCTCTTCGATTGTGGGAGCAGACGGCAACTGTTAGTGCTCTACTCACTGTGCAGCTGGGCAGCCGAGAGCAAGCTCCGAAGAGGGTGCATTCAAATGGACCTTTAGGTATGAAAGCGAGGAGCGACAGCAATGATGGTGACACCGTTGCAAAGCTGACTGTGTGCTGAAGATGCCCAGCACATGCTTTCCCTCCCGGCTCTTCGGATCTGTGATCCGAAGCCAGACGTTCGTGCACTAATCGTTCTGCCCCTGGGCAGCCGAGAATAAGCTTCGGAGAGGTTGCACTCAAATGGACTTTTAAGTATGACACCGAGGAGCGACAGCAATGATGGTGACACCGTTGCAAAGCTGACTGTGTGCTGAAGATGCCCAGCACATGCTTTCCCTCCTGGCTCTTCGACTGTGGGAGCAGACGGCAACCGTTCGTGCTCTACTCACTGTGCTGCTGGGCAGCCGAGAGCAAGCTCCGAAGAGGGTGCATTCAAATGGACCTTTAGGTATGAAAGCGAGGAGCGACAGCAATGATGGTGACACCGTTGCAAAGCTGACTGTGTGCTGAAGATACCCAGCACATGCTTTCCCTGCTGGCTCTTCGGCTCTGGCAGCAGACGGCAACCGTTCGTGCTCTACTCACTGTGCAGCTGGGCAGCCGAGAGCAAGCTCCGAAGAGGGTGCATTCAAATGGACCTTTAGGTATGAAAGCGAGGAGTGACAGCAATGATGGTGACACCATTGCAAAGCTGACTGTGTGCTGAAGATGCCCAGCACATGCTTTCCTTCCTGGCTCTTCGGCTCTTTGAGCAGAGGCCAGACGTTCGTGCTCTACTGACTGTGCCGCTGGACAGCCAAGAGCAATGAGCGGAGAAGGTGCATTCAAATGAACTTCTAGGTATGAAAGTGAAAAGCGTCAGCAATGATGGAGGCACTGTTGCAAAGCTGACTGTGTGCTGAAGATGCCCAGCACATGCTTTCCCTCCTGGCTCCTCCACTGTGCTAGCAGACGGCAACCGTTCGTGCTCTACTCACTGTGTTGCTGGGCAGCCGAGAGCAAGCTCCGAAGAGGGTGCATTCAAATGGAACTTTAGGTATGAAAGCGAGGAGCGACAGCAATGATGGTGACACCGTTGCAAAGCTGACTGTGTGCTGAAGATGCCCAACACATGCTTTCCCTCCCGGCTCTTCGGATCTGGGAGCAGAAGCCAGAAGTTCGTGCACTAATCTCTGTGCTACTGGGCAGCTGAGAAGCAGCTTTGGAGAGGTTGCATTCAAATCTACTTTTAGGTATGAAACCGAGGAGTGACAGCAATAATGGTGACAGCATTGCAAAGCTGACTGTGTGCTGAAGATGCCCCGCTCATGCTTTCCCTCCTGGCTCTTCGACTGTGGGAGCAGACGGCAACCCTAACCCTAACC
>NW_026892749.1:210000-212500 GCF_033815535.1 Pezoporus flaviventris | reverse complement strand
CGAAGAGGGTGCATTCAAATGGGCCTTTAGGTATGAAAGCGAGGAGCGACAGCAATGATGGTGACACCGTTGCAAAGCTGACTGTGTGCTGAAGATGCCCAGCACATGCTTTCCCTCCTGGCTCTTCGGCTCTGGGAGCAGAGGCCAGACGTTCGTGCTCTACTGACTGTGCCGCTGGACATCCAAGAGCAATGCGCGGAGAAGGTGGATTCAAATGAACTTCTAGGTATGAAAGTGAAAAGCGTCAGCAATGATGGAGGCACTGTTGCAAAGCTGTCTGTGTGCTGAAGATGCCCAGCACATGCTGTCCCTCCTGGCTCCTCCACTGTGCTAGCAGACGGCAACCGTTCGTGCTCTACTCACTGTGCTGCTGGGCAGCCGAGAGCAAGCTCCGAAGAGGGTGCATTCAAATGGACCTTTAGGTATGAAAGCGAGGAGCGACAGCAATGATGGTGACACCGTTGCAAAGCTGACTGTGTGCTGAAGATACCCAGCACATGCTTTCCTTCCCGGCTCTTCGGATCTGGGAGCAGAAGCCAGAAGTTCGTGCACTAATCGCTGTGCTACTGGGCAGCTGAGAAGCAGCTTTGGAGAGGTTGCATTCAAATGTACTTTTAGGTATGAAACCGAGGAGTGACAGCAATAATGGTGACAGCATTGCAAAGCTGACAGTGTGCTGAAGATGCCCAGCACATGATTTCCCTCCTGGCTCTTCGACTGTGGGAGCAGACGGCAACCATAACCCTAACCCTAATCCTAACCCTAACCCTAACCCAACCCTAACCCTAACCCTAACCCTACGCCTAACCCTAACCCTAACCCTAAACCTAACCATAACCCTAACCCTAACCCTAACCCCTAACCCTAACCCTAACCCTAACCCTTAACCCCTAACCCTAACCCTAATCCTAACCCTAAACCTAACCCAACCCTAACCCTAAACCTAACCATAACCCTAACCCTAACCCTAACCCTAACCGTACCCCTAACCCTAACCCTAACCCTAAACCTAACCCTACCCCTAACCCTAACCCTAACCCTAAACCTAACCATAACCCTAACCCTAACCCTAACCCCTAACCCTAACCCTAACCCTAACCCCTAACCCTAACCCCTAACCCCTAACCCTAACCCCTAACCCTAACCCTAACCCTAACCCTAACCCTAACCCTAACCCTAAGCTTTCACCAGCTTTCCCTCCTGGCTCTTCGATTGTGGGAGCAGACGGCAACTGTTCGTGCTCTACTGACTGTGCAGCTGGGCAGCCGAGAGCAAGCTCCGAAGAGGGTGCATTCAAATGGACCTTTAGGTATGAAAGCGAGGAGCGACAGCAATGATGGTGACACCGTTGCAAAGCTGACTGTGTGCTGAAGATGCCCAGCACATGCTTTCCCTCCTGGCTCTTCGGATCTGGGAGCAGAAGCCAGACGTTCGTGCACTAATCGTTCTGCCCCTGGGCAGCCGAGAACAAGCTTCGGAGAGGTTACACTCAAATGGACTTTTAAGTATGACACCGAGGAGCGACAGCAATGATGGTGACACCGTTGCAAAGCTGACTGTGTGCTGAAGATGCCCAGCACATGTTTTCCCTCCTGGCTCTTCGACTGTGGGAGCAGACGGCAACCGTTCGTGCTCTACTCACTGTGCTGCTGGGCAGCCGAGAGCAAGCTCAGAAGAGGGTGCATTCAAATGGACCTTTAGGTATGAAAGCGAGGAGCGACAGCAATGATGGTGACACCGTTGCAAAGCTGACTGCGTGCTGAAGATACCCAGCACATGCTTTCCCTCCCGGCTCTTCGGCTCTGGGAGCAGAAGCCAGAAGTTCGTGCACTAACCTCTGTGCTACTGGGCAGCTGAGAAGCAGCTTTGGAGAGGTTGCATTCAAATCTACTTTTAGGTATGAAACCGAGGAGTGACAGCAATAATGGTGACAGCATTGCAAAGCTGACTGAGTGCTGAAGATGCGCAGCACATGCTTTCCCTCCTGGCTCTTCGACTGTGGGAGCAGACGGCAACCCTAACACTAACCCTAACCCTAACGCAACCCTAACCCTAACCCTAACCCTACCCCTAACCCTAACCCTAACCCTAACCCTAACCCAACCCTAACCCTAACCCTAACCCTACTCCTAACCCTAACCCTAACCCTAAACCTAACCATAACCCTAACCCTAACCCTAACCTCTAACACTAAACCTAACCCTAACCCCTAACCCTAACCCCTAACCCTAACCCTAACCCTAACCCTAACCCCTAACCCTAACCCTAACCCTAAGCTTTCACCAGCTTTCCCTCCTGGCTCTTCGATTGTGGGAGCAGACGGCAACTGTTCGTGCTCTACTCACTGTGCAGCTGGGCAGCCGAGAGCAAGCTCCGAAGAGGGTGCATTCAAATGGACCTTTAGGTATGACACCGAGGAGCGACAGCAATGATGGTGACACCGTTGCAAAGCTGACTGTGTGCTGAAGATGCCCAGCACATGCTTTCCCACCTGGCTCGT
>NW_026892749.1:197500-205000 GCF_033815535.1 Pezoporus flaviventris | reverse complement strand
ACTAATAGCTCTGCCCCTGGGCAGCCGAGAACAAGCTTCGGAGAGGTTGCACTCAAACGGACTTTTAAGTATGAAACCGAGGAGCGACAGCAATGATGGTGACACCGTTGCAAAGCTGACTGTGTACTGAAGATGCCCAGCACATGTTTTCCATCCTGGCTCTTCGGCTCTAAGAGCAGAGGCCAGACGTTCATGCACTTATCACTGTGCCCCTGGGCAGCCGAGAACAAGCTTTGGAGACGTTGCATTCAAATGGACGTTTAGGTATGAAAGCGAGGAGCGACAGCAATGATGGTGACACCGTTGCAAAGCTGACTGTGTGCTGAAGATGCCCAGCACATGCTTTCCCTCCGGGCTCTTCGGCTCTGGGAGCAGAGGCCAGACGTTCGTGCTCTACTGACTGTGCCGCTGGGCATCCAAGAGCAATGAGCGGAGAAGGTGGATTCAAATGAACTTCTAGGTATGAAAGTGAATAGCGTCAGCAATGATGGAGGCACTGTTGCAAAGCTGACTGTGTGCTGAAGATGCCCAGCAAGCTTTCCCTCCTGGCTCCTCCACTGTGCTAGCAGACGGCAACCGTTCGTGCTCTACTCACTGTGCTGCTGGGCAGCCGAGAGCAAGCTCCGAAGAGGGTGCATTCAAATGGACCTTTAGGTATGAAAGCGAGGAGCGACAGCAATGATGGTGACACCGTTGCAAAGCTGACTGCGTGCTGAAGATACCCAGCACATGCTTTCCCTCCCGGCTCTTCGGATCTGGGAGCAGAAGCCAGAAGTTCGTGCACTAATCGCTGGGCTACTGGGCAGCTGAGAAGCAGCTTTGGAGAGGTTGCATTCAAATGTACTTTTAGGTATGAAACCGAGGAGTGACAGCAATAATGGTGACAGCATTGCAAAGCTGACTGTGTGCTGAAGATGCCCAGCACATGATTTCCCTCCTGGCTCTTCGACTGTGGGAGCAGACGGCAACCCTAACCCTAACCCTAATCCTAACCCTAAACCTAAACCTAACCCAACCCTAACCCTAACCCTAACCCTAACCCTACCCCTAACCCTAACCCTAACCCTAACCCTAAACCTTACCATAACCATAACCCTAACCCTAACCCCTAACCCTAACCCTAACCCCTAACCCTAACCCTAACCCTAACCCTAAACCTAACCCTAAACCCTAACCCTAACCCTAACCCTAACCCTAACCCTAACCCTAACCCTAAGCTTTCACCAGCTTTCCCTCCTGGCTCTTCGATTGTGGGAGCAGACGGCAACTGTTCGTGCTCTACTGACTGTGCAGCTGGGCAGCCGAGAGCAAGCTCCGAAGAGGGTGCATTCAAATGGACCTTTAGGTATGAAAGCGAGGAGCGACAGCAATGATGGTGACACCGTTGCAAAGCTGACTGTGTGCTGAAGATGGACAGCACATGCTTTCCCTCCTGGCTCTTCAGATCTGTGAGCAGAAGCCAGACGTTCGTGCACTAATCGTTCTGCCCCTGGGCAGCCGAGAACAAGCTTCGGAGAGGTTGCACTCAAATGGACTTTTAAGTATGACACCGAGGAGCGACAGCAATGATGGTGACACCGTTGCAAAGCTGACTGTGTGCTGAAGATGCCCAGCACATGCTTTCCCTCCTGGCTCTGAGGATCTGGGAGCAGAAGCCAGACCTTCGTGCACTAATCGTTCTGCCCCTGGGCAGCCGAGAACAAGCTTCGGAGAGGTTGCACTCAAATGGACTTTTAAGTATGAAACCGAGGAGCGACAGCAATGATGGTGACACCGTTGCAAAGCTGACTGTGTGCTGAAGATGCCCAGCACATGCTTTCCCTCCTGGCTCTCGGCTCTGGGAGCAGAGGCCAGACGTTCGTGCTCTAATCGCTGTGCTACTTGGCAGCTCAGAGCAAGCTCCGTAGAGGTTGCATTCGAGTGGACTTTTAGGTATGAAACCGAGGAGCGAAAGCAATGATGGTGACACCGTTGCAAAGCTAACTGTGTGCTGAAGATGCCCAGCACATGCTTTCCCTCCTGGCTCTTCGACTGTGGGAGCAGACGGCAACCGTTCGTGCTCTACTCACTGTGCTGCTGGGCAGCCGAGAGCAAGCTCCGAAGAGGGTGCATTCAAATGGACCTTTAGGTATGAAAGCGAGGAGCGACAGCAATGATGGTGACACCGTTGCAAAGCTGACTGTGTGCTGAAGATGCCCAGCACATGCTTTTCCTCCTGGCTCTTCGGCTCTGAGAGCAGAGGCCAGACGTTCGTGCACTACTGACTGTGCTGCTGGGCAGCCAAGAGCAACGAGCAGAGAAGTTGGATTCAAATGAACTTCTCGGTATGAAAGTGAGGAGCGACAGCAAAGATGGAGACACTGTTGCAAAGCTGACTGTGTGCAGAAGATTCAGAGCACCAGCTTTCCCTACTGGCTCTTCGATTGTGGAAGCAGACGGCAACTGTTCGTGCTCTACTCACTGTGCTGCTGGGCAGCCGAGAGCAAGCTCCGAAGAGGGTGCATTCAAATGGACCTTTAGGTATGACACCGAGGAGCGACAGCAATGATGGTGACACGGTTGCAGAGCTGACTGTGTGCTGAAGATGCCCAGCACATGCTTTCCCTCCTGGCTCTTCGACTGTGGGAGCAGACGGCAACCGTTCGTGCTCTACTCACTGTGCAGCTGGGCAGCCGAGAGCAAGCTCCGAAGAGGGTGCATTCAAATGGACCTTTAGGTATGAAAGCGAGGAGTGACAGCAATGATGGTGACACCATTGCAAAGCTGACTGTGTGCTGAAGATGCCCAGCACATGCTTTCCTTCCTTGCTCTTCGGCTCTGGTAGCAGAGGCCAGACGTTCGTGCTCTACTGACTGTGCCGCTGGACAGCCAAGAGCAATGAGCGGAGAAGGTGGATTCAAATGAACTTCTAGGTATGAAAGTGAAAAGCGTCAGCAATGATGGAGGCACTGTTGCAAAGCTGACTGTGTGCTGAAGATGCCCAGCACATGCTTTCCCTCCTGGCTCCTCCACTGTGCTAGCAGACGGCAACCATTCGTGCTCTACTCACTGTGTTGCTGGGCAGCCGAGAGCAAGCTCCGAAGAGGGTGCATTCAAATGGACCTTTAGGTATGAAAGCGAGGAGCGACAGCAATGATGGTGACACCGTTGCAAAGCTGACTGTGTGCTGAAGATGCCCAACGCATGCTTTCCCTCCCGGCTCTTCGGATCTGGGAGCAGAAGCCAGAAGTTCGTGCACTAATCTCTGTGCTACTGGGCAGCTGAGAAGCAGCTTTGGAGAGGTTGCATTCAAATCTACTTTTAGGTATGAAACCGAGGAGTGACAGCAATAATGGTGACAGCATTGCAAAGCTGACTGTGTGCTGAAGATGCCCCGCACATGCTTTCCCTCCTGGCTCTTCGACTGTGGGAGCAGACGGCAACCCTAACCCTAACCCTAACCCTAACCCTAACCCTAACCCTAAACCTAACCATAACCCTAACCCTAACACTAACCCCTAACCCTAACCCTAACCCTAACCCTAACCCCTAACCCTAACCCCTAACCCTAACCGTAACCCTAACCCTAACCCTATGCTTTCACCAGCTTTCCCTCCTGGCTCTTCAATTGTGGGAGCAGACGGCAACTGTTCGTGCTCTACTCACTGTGCAGCTGGGCAGCCGAGAGCAAGCTCCGAAGAGGGTGCATTCAAATGGACCTTTAGGTATGAAAGCGAGGAGCGACAGCAATGATGGTGACACCGTTGCAAAGCTGACTGTGTGCTGAAGATGCCCAGCACATGCTTTCCCTCCTGGCTCGTCGGATCTGGGAGCAGAAGCCAGACCTTCGTGCACTAATCGTTCTGCCCCTGGGCAGCCGAGAACAAGCTTCGGAGAGGTTGCACTCAAATGGACTTTTAAGTATGAAACCGAGGAGCGACAGCAATGATGGTGACACCGTTGCAAAGCTGACTGTGTGCTGAAGATGCCCAGCACATGCTTTCCCTCCTGGCTCTTCGGCTCTGGGAGCAGAGGCCTGACGTTCGTGCTCTAATCGCTGTGCTACTTGGCAGCTCAGAGCAAGCTCCGTAGAGGTTGCATTCGAGTGGACTTTTAGGTATGAAACCGAGGAGCGAAAGCAATGATGGTGACACCGTTGCAAAGCTAACTGTGTGCTGAAGATGCCCAGCACATGCTTTCCCTCCTGGCTCTTCGACTGTGGGAGCAGACGGCAACCGTTCGTGCTCTACTCACTGTGCTGCTGGGCAGCCGAGAGCAAGCTCCGAAGAGGGTGCATTCAAATGGACCTTTAGGTATGAAAGCGAGGAGCGACAGCAATGATGGTGACACCGTTGCAAAGCTGACTGTGTGCTGAAGATGCCCAGCACATGCTTTCCCTCCTGGCTCTTCGGATCTGGGAGCAGAAGCCAGACGTTCGTGCACTAATAGCTCTGCCCCTGGGCAGCCGAGAACAAGCTTCGGAGAGGTTGCACTCAAATGGACTTTTAAGTATGAAACCGAGGAGCGACAGCAATGATGGTGACACCGTTGCAAAGCTGACTGTGTACTGAAGATGCCCAGCACATGTTTTCCATCCTGGCTCTTCGGCTCTAAGAGCAGAGGCCAGACGTTCATGCACTAATCACTGTGCCCCTGGGAAGCCGAGAACAAGCTTCGGAGAGGTTGCATTCAAATCGACTTTTACATATGAAAGCGAGGAGCGACAGCAATGATGGTGACACCGTTGCAAAGCTGACTGTGTGCTGAAGATGCCCAGCACATGCTTTCCCTCCGGGCTCTTCGGCTCTGGGAGCAGAGGCCAGACGTTCGTGCTCTACTGACTGTGCCGCTGGACATCCAAGAGCAATGCGCGGAGAAGGTGGATTCAAATGAACTTCTAGGTATGAAAGTGAAAAGCGTCAGCAATGATGGAGGCACTGTTGCAAAGCTGTCTGTGTGCTGAAGATGCCCAGCACATGCTGTCCCTCCTGGCTCCTCCACTGTGCTAGCAGACGGCAACCGTTCGTGCTCTACTCACTGTGCTGCTGGGCAGCCGAGAGCAAGCTCCGAAGAGGGTGCATTCAAATGGACCTTTAGGTATGAAAGCGAGGAGCGACAGCAATGATGGTGACACCGTTGCAAAGCTGACTGTGTGCTGAAGATACCCAGCACATGCTTTCCTTCCCGGCTCTTCGGATCTGGGAGCAGAAGCCAGAAGTTCGTGCACTAATCGCTGTGCTACTGGGCAGCTGAGAAGCAGCTTTGGAGAGGTTGCATTCAAATGTACTTTTAGGTATGAAACCGAGGAGTGACAGCAATAATGGTGACAGCATTGCAAAGCTGACAGTGTGCTGAAGATGCCCAGCACATGATTTCCCTCCTGGCTCTTCGACTGTGGGAGCAGACGGCAACCATAATCCTAACCCTAATCCTAACCCTAACCCTAACCCAACCCTAACCCTAACCCTAACCCAACCCCTAACCCTAACCCTAACCCTAAACCTAACCATAACCCTAACCCAAACCCTAACCACTAACCCTAACCCTAACCCTAACCCTAACCCCTAACCCTAACCCCTAACCCTAACCCTAATCCTAACCCTAAACCTAACCCAACCCTAACCCTAAACCTAACCATAACCCTAACCCTAACCCTAACCCTAACCGTACCCCTAACCCTACCCCTAACCCTAAACCTAACCCTACCCCTAACCCTAACCCTTACCCTAAACCTAACCATAACCCTAACCCTAACCCTAACCCCTAACCCTAACCCTAACCCTAACCTCTAACCCTAACCCCTAACCCTAACACCTAACCCTAACCCTAACCCTAACCCTAACCCCTAACCCTAACCCTAACCCTAACCCTAACCCTAACCCTAACCCTAAGCTTTCACCAGCTTTCCCTCCTGGCTCTTCGATTGTGGGAGCAGACGGCAACTGTTAGTGCTCTACTCACTGTGCAGCTGGGCAGCCGAGAGCAAGCTCCGAAGAGGGTGCATTCAAATGGACCTTTAGGTATGAAAGCGAGGAGCGACAGCAATGATGGTGACACCGTTGCAAAGCTGACTGTGTGCTGAAGATGCCCAGCACATGCTTTCCCTCCTGGCTCTTCGGATCTGGGAGCAGAAGCCAGACGTTCGTGCACTAATCGTTCTGCCCCTGGGCAGCCGAGAACAAGCTTCGGAGAGGTTACACTCAAATGGACTTTTAAGTATGACACCGAGGAGCGACAGCAATGATGGTGACACCGTTGCAAAGCTGACTGTGTGCTGAAGATGCCCAGCACATGCTTTCCCTCCTGGCTCTTCGACTGTGGGAGCAGACGGCAACCGTTCGTGCTCTACTCACTGTGCTGCTGGGCAGCCGAGAGCAAGCTCAGAAGAGGGTGCATTCAAATGGACCTTTAGGTATGAAAGCGAGGAGCGACAGCAATGATGGTGACACAGTTGCAAAGCTGACTGTGTGCTGAAGATACCCAGCACATGCTTTCCCTCCCGGCTCTTCGGATCTGGGAGCAGAAGCCAGAAGTTCGTGCACTAATCGCTGTGCTACTGGGCAGCTGAGAAGCAGCTTTGGAGAGGTTGCATTCAAATGTACTTTTAGGTATGAAACCGAGGAGTGACAGCAATAATGGTGACAGCATTGCAAAGCTGACAGTGTGCTGAAGATGCCCCGCACATGCTTTCCCTCGTGGCTCTTCGACTGTGGGAACAGACGGCAACCCTAACCCTAACCCCAACCCTAACGCAACCCTAACCCTAACCCTAACCCTACCCCTAACCCTAACCCTAACCCTAACCCTAACCCAACCCTAACCCTAACCCTAACCCTACCCCTAACCCTAACCCTAACCCTAAACCTAACCATAACCCTAACCCTAACCCTAACCTCTAACCCTAAACCTAACCCTATCCCCTAACCCTAAACCCTAACCCTAACCCTAACCCTAACCCCTAACCCTAACCCTAAACCTAAGCTTTCACCAGCTTTCCCTCCTGGCTCTTCGATTGTGGGAGCAGACGGCAACTGTTCGTGCTCTACTCACTGTGCAGCTGGGCAGCCGAGAGCAAGCTCCGAAGAGGGTGCATTCAAATGGACCTTTAGGTATGAAAGCGAGGAGCGACAGCAATGATGGTGACACCGTTGCAAAGCTGACTGTGTGCTGAAGATGCCCAGCACATGCTTTCCCTCCTGGCTCGTCGGATCTGGGAGCAGAAGCCAGACGTTCGTGGACTAATCGTTCTGCCCCTGGGCAGCCGAGAACAAGCTTCGCAGAGGTTGCACTCAAAGGGACTTTTAAGTATGAAACCGAGGAGCGACAGCAATGATGGTGACACCGTTGCAAAGCTGACTGTGTGCTGAAGATGCCCAGCACATGCTTTCCCTCCTGGCTCTTCGACTGTGGGAGCAGACGGCAACCGTTCGTGCTCTACTCACTGTGCTGCTGGGCAGCCGAGAGCAAGCTCAGAAGAGGGTGCATTCAAATGGACCTTTAGGTATGAAAGCGAGGAGCGAC
>NW_026892749.1:175000-187500 GCF_033815535.1 Pezoporus flaviventris | reverse complement strand
TGACTGTGTGCTGAAGTAGCCCAGCACATGCTTTCCCTCCTGGCACTTCGGCTCTGAGAGCAGAGGCCAGACGTTCGTGCTCTACTGACTGTGCTGCTGGGCAGCCAAGAGCAACGAGCAGAGAAGTTGGATTCAAATGAACTTCTCGGTATGAAAGTGAGGAGCGACAGCAATGATGGAGGCACTGTTGCAAAGCTGACTGTGTGCAGAAGATTGAGAGCACCAGCTTTCCTTCCTGGCTCTTCGATTGTGGGAGCAGACGGCTACTGTTCGTGCTCTACTCACTGTGCTGCTGGGCAGCCGAGAGCAAGCTCCGAAGAGGGTGCATTCAAATGGACCTTTAGGTATGAAAGCGAGGAGCGACAGCAATGATGGTGACACCGTTGCAAAGCTGACTGTGTGCTGAAGATGCCCAGCACATGCTTTCCCTCCTGGCTCTTCGGATCTGGGAGCAGAAGCCAGACGTTCGTGCACTAATCGTTCTGCCCCTCGGCAGCCGAGAACAAGCTTCGGAGAGGTTGCACTCAAATAGACTTTTAAGTATGAAACCGAGGAGCGACAGCAATGATGGTGACACCGTTGCCAAGCTGACTGTGTGCTGAAGATACCCAGAACATGCTTTCCCTCCCGGCTCTTCGGATCTGGGAGCAGAAGCCAGAAGTTCGTGTACTAATCGCTGTGCTACTGGGCAGCTGAGAAGCAGCTTTGGAGACGTTGCATTCAAATGTACTTTTAGGCATGAAACCGAGGAGTGACAGCAATAATGGTAACAGCATTGCAAAGCTGACTGTGTGCTGAAGATGCCCAGCACATGATTTCCCTCCTGGCTCTTCGACTGTGGTAGCAGACGGCAACCCTAACCCTAACCCTAATCCTAACCCTAACCCTAACCCAACCCTAACCCTAAACCTAACCATAACCCTAACCCTAAACCTAACCATAACCCTAACCCTAACCCTAACCCCTAACCCTAAACCTAACCCTAACCCCTAACCCTAAACCCTAACCCTAACACTAACCCTAACCCTAACCCTAACCCTAACCCCTAACCCTAACCCTAACCCTAACCCTAACCCTAAGCTTTCACCAGCTTTCCCTCCTGGCTCTTCGATTGTGGGAGCAGACGGCAACTGTTCGTGCTCTACTCACTGTGCAGCTGGGCAGCCGAGAGCAAGCTCCGAAGAGGGTGCATTCAAATGGACCTTTAGGTATGAAAGCGAGGAGCGACAGCAATGATGGTGACACCGTTGCAAAGCTGACTGTGTGCTGAAGATGCCCAGCACATGCTTTCCCTCCTGGCTCTTCGGCTCTGGCAGCAGACGGCAACCGTTCGTGCTCTACTCACTGTGCTGCTGGGCAGCCGAGAGCAAGCTCCGAAGAGGGTTCATTCAAATGGACCTTTAGGTATAAAAGCGAGGAGCGACAGCAATGATGGTGACACCGTTGCAAAGCTGACTGTGTGCTGAAGATACCCAGCACATGCTTTCCCTCCCGGCACTTCGGATCTGGGAGCAGAAGCCAGAAGTTCGTGCACTAATCGCTATGCTACTGGGCATCTGAGAAGCAGCTTTGGAGAGGTTGCATTCAAATGTACTTTTAGGTATGAAACCGAGGAGTGACAGCAATAATGGTGACAGCATTGCAAAGCTGACTGTGTGCTGAAGATGCCCCGAACATGATTTCCCTCCAGGCTCTTCGACTGTGGGAGCAGACGGCAACCCTAACCCTAACCCTAATCCTAACCCTAACCCTAACCCAACCCTAACCCTAACCCTAACCCTACCCCTAACCCTAACCCTAACCCTAACCCTAACCGTACCCCTAACCCTAACCCTAACCCTAAACCTAACCATAACCCTAACATTAAACCTAACCCTAAACCTAACGCAACCCTAACCCTAACCCTAACCCTACCCCTAACCCTAACCCTAACCCTTACCCTAACCCAACTCTAACCCTAACCCTAACCCTAACCCTACCCCTAACCCCAACCCTAACCCTAACCCTAAGCTTTCACCAGCTTTCCCTCCTAGCTCTTCGATTGTGGGAGCAGACGGCAACTGTTCGTGCTCTACTCACTGTGCTGCTGGGCAGCCGAGAGCAAGCTCCGAAGAGGGTGCATTCAGATGGACCTTTAGATATGAAAGCGAGGAGCGACAGCAATGATGGTGACACCGTTGCAAAGCTGACTGTGTGCTGAAGATGCCCAGCACATGCTTTCCCTCCCGGCTCTTCGGATCTGGGAGCAGAAGCCAGAAGTTCGTGCACTAATCGCTGTGCTACTGGGCAGCTGAGAAGCAGCTTTGGAGAGGTTGCATTCAAATGTACTTTTAGGTATGAAAGCGAGGAGTGACAGCAATAATGGTGACAGCATTGCAAAGCTGACTGTGTGCTGAAGATGCCCAGCACATGCTTTCCCTCCTTGCTCTTCGACTGTGGGAGCAGACGGCAACCCTAACCCTAACTCTAACCCTAACCCTAACCCAACCCTAACCCTAACCCTAACCCTACCCCTAACCCTAACCCTAACCCTAAACCTAACCATAACCCTAACCCTAACCCCTAACCCTAACCCTAACACTAACCCCTAACCCTAACCCCTAACCCTAACCCTAACCCTAACCCTAACCCTAAGCTTTCACCAGCTTTCCCTCCTGGCTCTTCGATTATGGGAGCAGGCGGCAACTGTTCGTGCTCTACTCACTGTGCAGCTGGGCAGCCGAGAGCAAGCTCCGAAGAGGGTGCATTCAAATGGACCTTTAGGTATGAAAGCGAGGAGCGACAGCAATGATGGTGACACCGTTGCAAAGCTGACTGTGTGCTGAAGATGCCCAGCACATGCTTTCCCTCCTGGCTCTTCTGCTCTGAGAGCAGAGGCCAGACGTTCGTGCTCTACTGACTGTGCTGCTGGGCAGCCAAGAGCAACGAGCAGAGAAGTTGGATTCAAATGAACTTCTTGGTATGAAAGTGAGGAGCGACAGCAAAGATGGAGGCACTGTTGAAAAGCTGACTGTGTGCAGAAGATTCAGAGCACCAGCTTTCCCTACTGGCTCTTCGATTATGGGAGCAGACGGCAACTGTTTGTGCTCTAGTCACTTTGCAGCTGGGCAGCCGAGAGCAAGCTCCGAAGAGGGTGCATTCAAATGGACCTTTAGGTATGACACCGAGGAGCGACAGCAATGATGGTGACACCGTTGCAAAGCTGACTGTGTGCTGAAGATGCCCTGCACATGCATTCCCTCCTGGCTCTTCGACTGTGGGAGCAGACGGCAACCGTTCGTGCTCTACTCACTGTGCTGCTGGGCAGCCGAGAGCAAGCTCCGAAGAGGGTGCATTCAAATGGACCTTTAGGTATGAAAGCGAGGAGCGACAGCAATGATGGTGACACCGTTGCAAAGCTGACTGTGTGCTGAAGATGCCCAGCACATGCTTTCCCTCCTGGCTCTTCAACTGTGGGAGCAGACGGCAACCGTTCGTGCTCTACTCACTGTGCTGCTGGGCAGCCGAGAGCAAGCGCCGAAGAGGGTGCTTTCAAATGGACGTTTAGGTATGAAAGCGAGGAGCGACAGCAATGATGGTGACACCGTTGCAAAGCTGACTGTGTGCTGAAGATGCCCAGCACATGCTTTCCCGCCGGGCTCTTCGGCTATGGGAGCAGAGGCCAGACGTTCGTGCACTAATCGCTGAGCTACTGGGAAGCTGAGAAGCAGCTTTGGCGAGGTTGCATTCAAATGTACTTTTAGGTATGAAACCGAGGAGTGACAGCAATAATGGTGACAGCATTGCAAAGCTGACTGTGTGCTGAAGATGCGCAGCACATGCTTTCCCTCCTGGCTCTTCGACTGTGGGAGCAGACGACAACCGTTCGTGCTCTACTCACTGTGCTGCTGGGCAGCCGAGAGCAAGCTCCGAAGAGGGTGCATTCAAATGGACCTTTAGGTATGAAAGCGAGGAGCGACAGCAATGATGGTGACACCGTTGCAAAGCTGACTGTGTGCTGAAGATGCCCAGCACATGCTTTCCCTCCTCGCTCTTCGGCACTGGGAGCAGAAGCCAGACGTTCGTGCACTAATCGCTCTGCCCCTGGGCAGCCAAGAACAAGCTTCGGAGAGGTTGCACTCAAATGGACTTTTAAGTATGAAACCGAGGAGCGACAGCAATGATGGTGACACCGTTGCAAAGCTGACTGTGTGCTGAAGATGCCCAGCACATGCTTTCCATCCTGGCTCTTCGGCTCTAAGGGCAGAGGCCAGACGTTCATGCACTAATCACTGTGCCCCTGGGCAGCCGAGAACAAGCTTTGGAGACGTTGCATTCAAATGGACTTTTACATATGAAACCGAGGAGCGACAGCAATGATGGTGACACCGTTGCAAAGCTGACTGTGTGCTGAAGATGCCCAGCACATGCTTTCCCTCAGGACTCTTCGGCTCTGGGAGCAGAGGCCAGACGTTCATGCTCTACTGACTGTGCTGCTGGGCAGCCAAGAGCAACGAGCAGAGAAGTTGGATTCAAATGAACTTCTAGGTATGAAAGTGAGGAGCGACAGCAATGATGGACGCACTGGGTCAAAGCTGACTGTGTGCAGAAGATCCAGAGCACCAGCTTTCCCTCCTGGCTCTTCGACTGTGGGAGCAGACGGCAACTGTTCGTGCTCTACTCACTGTGCAGCTGGGCAGCCGAGAGCAAGCTCCGAAGAGGGTGCATTCAAATGGACCTTAGGGTTATGGTAAGGTTTAGGGTTAGGGTTAGCGTTAGGGGTAGGGTTAGGGTTAGGGTTAGGGTTAGGGTTGGGTTAGGGTTAGGGTTAGGGTTAGGGTTACTGTTAGGGTTGCCGTCTGCTCCCACAGTCGAAGAGCCAGGAGGGAAAGCATGTGCGGGGCATCTTCAGCACACAGTCAGCTTTGCAATGCTGTCACCATTATTGCTGTCACTCCTCGGTTTCATACCTAAAAGTACATTTGAATGCAACATCTCCAAAGCTGCTTCTCAGCTGCCCAGTAGCACAGCGATTAGTGCACGAACTTCTGGCTTCTGCTCCCAGATCCGAAGAGCCGGAGGGAAAGCATGTGCTGGGCATCTTCAGCACACAGTCAGCTTTGCAACGGTGTCACCATCATTGCTGTCGCTCCTCGCTTTCATACCTAAAGGTCCATTTGAATGCACCCTCTTCGGAGCTTGCTCTCGGCTGCCCAGCATCAGAGTGAGTAGAGCACGAACGGTTGCCGTCTGCTAGCACAGTGGAGGAGCCAGGAGGGAAAGCATGTGCTGGGCATCTTCAGCACACAGTCAGCTTTACAACAGTGACTCCATCATTGCTGACGCTTTTCGCTTTCATACCTAGAAGTTCATTTGAATCCACCTTCTCCGCTCATTGCTCTTGGCTGTCCAGCGGCACAGTCAGTAGAGCACGAACGTCTGGCCTCTGCTCCCAGAGCCGAAGAGCCAGGAAGGAAAGCATGTGCTGGGCATCTTCAGCACACAGTCAGCTTTGCAACGGTGTCACCATCATTGCTGTCGCTCCTCGCTTTCATACCTAAAGGTCCATTTGAATGCAACCTCTACGGAGCTTGCTCTCGGCTGCCCAGCAGCACAGTGAGTAGAGCACGAACCGTTGCCGTCTGCTCCCACAGTCGAAGAGCCAGGAGGGAAAGCATGTGCTGGGCATCTTCAGTACACAGTTAGCTTTGCAACGGTGTCACCATCATTGCTGTCGCTCCTCGCTTTCATACCTAAAAGTCCACTCGAATGCAACCTCTACGGAGCTTGCTCTGAGGTGTCAAGTAGCACAGCGATTAGAGCACGAACGTCTGGCCTCTGCTCCCAGAGCCGAAGAGCCAGGAGGGAAAGCATGTGCTGGGCATCTTCAGCACACAGTCAGCTTTGCAACGGTGTCACCATCATTGCTGTCGCTCCTCGGTTTCATACTTAAAAGTCCATTTGAGTGCAACCTCTCCGAAGCTTGTTCTCGGCTGCCCAGGGGCAGAACGATTAGTGCACGAAGGTCTGGCTTCTGCTCCCAGATCCGAAGAGCCAGGAGGGAAAGCATGTGCTGGGCATCTTCAGCACACAGTCAGCTTTGCAACGGTGTCACCATCATTGCTGTCGCTCCTCGCTTTCATACCTAAAGGTCCATTTGAATGCACCCTCTTCGGAGCTTGCTCTCGGCTGCCCAGCAGCACAGTGAGTAGAGCACGAACAGTTGCCGTCTGCTCCCACAATCGAAGAGCCAGGAAGGAAAGCTGGTGCTCTCAATCTCCTGCACACAGTCAGCTTTGCAACAGTGCCTCCATCATTGCTGTCGCTCCTCACTTTCATACCGAGAAGTTCATTTGAATCCAACTTCTCTGCTCGTTGCTCTTGGCTGCCCAGCAGCACAGTCAGTAGAGCACGAACGTCTGGCCTCTGCTCTCAGAGCCGAAGAGCCAGGAGGAAAGCATGTGCTGGGCATCTTCAGCACACAGTCAGCTTTGCAACGGTGTCACCATCATTGCTGTCGCTCCTCGCTTTCATACCTAAAGGTCCATTTGAATGCACCCTCTTCGGAGCTTGCTCTCGGCTGCCCAGCTGCACAGTGAGTAGAGCACGAACAGTTGCCGTCTGCTCCCACAATCGAAGAGCCAGGAGGGAAAGCTGGTGAAAGCTTAGGGTTAGGGTTAGGGTTAGGGTTAGGGTCAGGGTTAGAGTTTAGGGTTAGGGTTAGGGTTAGGGTTAGGGTTAGGGGTTAGGGTTAGGGGTTAGGGTTAGGTTTAGGGTTAGGGGTTAGGGTTAGGGTTAGGGTTATGGTTAGGTTTAGGGTTAGGGTTAGGGTTAGGGGTAGGGTTCGGTTTAGGGTTAGGGTTAGGGTTAGGGGTACGGTTAGGGTTAGGGTTAGGGTTAGGGTTATGGTTAGGTTTAGGGTTAGGGTTGGGTTAGGGTTAGGGTTAGGATTAGGGTTAGGGTTAGGGGTTAGGGTTAGGGTTAGGGTTAGGGTTAGGGGTTAGGGTTAGGGTTGGGTTATGGTTAGGTTAGGGTTAGGTTAGGTTAGGGGTTAGGGTTAGGGTTAGGGGTAGGGTTAGGGTTAGGGTTGTGTTAGGGTTAGGGTTAGGATTAGGGTTAGGGTTAGGGTTGCAGTCTGCTCCCACAGTCGAAGAGCCAGGAGGGAAATCATGTGCTGGGCATCTTCAGCACACAGTCAGCTTTGCAATGCTGTTGCCATCATTGCTGTCACTCCTCTCTTTCATACCTAAAAGTACATTTTGAATGCAACCTCTCCAAAGCTGCTTCTCAGCTGCCCAGTAGCACAGCGATTAGTGCACGAACTTCTGGCTTCTGCTCCCAGATCCGAAGAGCCGGGAGGGAAAGCATGTGCTGGGCATCTTCAGCACACAGTCAGCTTTGCAACGGTGTCACCATCATTGCTGTCGCTCCTCGCTTTCATACCTAAAGGTCCATTTGAATGCACCCTCTTCGGAGCTTGCTCTCGGCTGCCCAGCAGCACAGTGAGTAGAGCACGAACGGTTGCCGTCTGCTAGCACAGTGGAGGAGCCAGGAGGGAAAGCATGTGCTGGGCATCTTCAGCACACAGTCAGCTTTACAACAGTGACTCCATCATTGCTGACGCTTTTCGCTTTCATACCTAGAAGTTCATTTGAATCCACCTTCTCCGCTCATTGCTCTTGGCTGTCCAGCGGCACAGTCAGTAGAGCACGAACGTCTGGCCTCTGCTCCCAGAGCCGAAGAGCCAGGAAGGAAAGCATGTGCTGGGCATCTTCAGCACACAGTCAGCTTTGCAACGGTGTCACCATCATTGCTGTCGCTCCTCGCTTTCATACCTAAAGGTCCATTTGAATGCAACCTCTACGGAGCTTGCTCTCGGCTGCCGAGCTGCACAGTGAGTAGAGCACGAACGGTTGCCGTCTGCTGCCAGAGCCGAAGAGCCAGGAGGGAAAGCATGTGCTGGGCATCTTCAGCACACAGTCAGCTTTGCAATGGTGTCACCATCATTGCGAGTGCTCCTCGCTTTCATACCTAAAGGTCCATTTGAATGCAACCTCTACGGAGCTTGCTCTCGGCTGCCCAGCAGCACAGTGAGTAGAGCACGAACCGTTGCCGTCTGCTCCCACAGTCGAAGAGCCAGGAGGGAAAGCATGTGCTGGGCATCTTCAGTACACAGTTAGCTTTGCAACGGTGTCACCATCATTGCTGTCGCTCCTCGCTTTCATACCTAAAAGTCCACTCGAATGCAACCTCTACGGAGCTTGCTCTGAGGTGTCAAGTAGCACAGCGATTAGAGCACGAACGTCTGGCCTCTGCTCCCAGAGCCGAAGAGCCAGGAGGGAAAGCATGTGCTGGGCATCTTCAGCACACAGTCAGCTTTGCAACGGTGTCACCATCATTGCTGTCGCTCCTCGGTTTCATACTTAAAAGTCCATTTGAGTGCAACCTCTCCGAAGCTTGTTCTCGGCTGCCCAGGGGCAGAACGATTAGTGCACGAAGGTCTGGCTTCTGCTCCCAGATCCGAAGAGCCAGGAGGGAAAGCATGTGCTGGGCATCTTCAGCACACAGTCAGCTTTGCAACGGTGTCACCATCATTGCTGTCGCTCCTCGCTTTCATACCTAAAGGTCCATTTGAATGCACCCTCTTCGGAGCTTGCTCTCGGCTGCCCAGCAGCACAGTGAGTAGAGCACGAACAGTTGCCGTCTGCTCCCACAATCGAAGAGCCAGGAAGGAAAGCTGGTGCTCTCAATCTCCTGCACACAGTCAGCTTTGCAACAGTGCCTCCATCATTGCTGTCGCTCCTCACTTTCATACCGAGAAGTTCATTTGAATCCAACTTCTCTGCTCGTTGCTCTTGGCTGCCCAGCAGCACAGTCAGTAGAGCACGAACGTCTGGCCTCTGCTCTCAGAGCCGAAGAGCCAGGAGGGAAAGCATGTGCTGGGCATCTTCAGCACACAGTCAGCTTTGCAACGGTGTCACCATCATTGCTGTCGCTCCTCGCTTTCATACCTAAAGGTCCATTTGAATGCACCCTCTTCGGAGCTTGCTCTCGGCTGCCCAGCTGCACAGTGAGTAGAGCACGAACAGTTGCCGTCTGCTCCCACAATCGAAGAGCCAGGAGGGAAAGCTGGTGAAAGCTTAGGGTTAGGGTTAGGGTTAGGGTTAGGGTCAGGGTTAGAGTTTAGGGTTAGGGTTAGGGTTAGGGTTAGGGTTAGGGGTTAGGGTTAGGGGTTAGGGTTAGGTTTAGGGTTAGGGGTTAGGGTTAGGGTTAGGGTTATGGTTAGGTTTAGGTTAGGGTTAGGGTTAGGGTTAGGGGTAGGGTTCGGTTTAGGGTTAGGGTTAGGGTTAGGGGTACGGTTAGGGTTAGGGTTAGGGTTAGGGTTATGGTTAGGTTTAGGGTTAGGGTTGGGTTAGGGTTAGGGTTAGGATTAGGGTTAGGGTTAGGGGTTAGGGTTAGGGTTAGGGTTAGGGTTAGGGGTTAGGGTTAGGGTTAGGGTTATGGTTAGGTTTAGGGTTAGGGTTAGGGTTAGGGTTAGGGGTAGGGTTAGGGTTAGGGTTAGGGTTGTGTTAGGGTTAGGGTTAGGATTAGGGTTAGGGTTAGGGTTGCAGTCTGCTCCCACAGTCGAAGAGCCAGGAGGGAAATCATGTGCTGGGCATCTTCAGCACACAGTCAGCTTTGCAATGCTGTTGCCATCATTGCTGTCACTCCTCTCTTTCATACCTAAAAGTACATTTGAATGCAACCTCTCCAAAGCTGCTTCTCAGCTGCCCAGTAGCACAGCGATTAGTAACTTCTGGCTTCTGCTCCCAGATCCGAAGAGCCGGGAGGGAAAGCATGTGCTGGGCATCTTCAGCACACAGTCAGCTTTGCAACGGTGTCACCATCATTGCTGGTCGCTCCTCGCTTTCATACCTAAAGGTCCATTTGAATGCACCCTCTTCGGAGCTTGCTCTCGGCTGCCCAGCAGCACAGTGAGTAGAGCACGAACGGTTGCCGTCTGCTAGCACAGTGGAGGAGCCAGGAGGGAAAGCATGTGCTGGCATCTTCAGCACACAGTCAGCTTTGCAACAGTGCCTCCATCATTGCTGACGCTTTTCTCTTTCATACCTAGAAGTTCATTTGAATCCACCTTCTCCGCTCATTGCTCTTGGCTGTCCAGCGGCAAAGTCAGTAGAGCACGAACGTCTGGCCTCTGCTCCCAGAGCCGAAGAGCCAGGAAGGAAAGCATGTGCTGGGCATCTTCAGCACACAGTCAGCTTTGCAACGGTGTCACCATCATTGCTGTCGCTCCTCGCTTTCATACCTAAAGGTCCATTTGAATGCACCCTCTTCGGAGCTTGCCTCTCGGCTGCCGAGCTGCACAGTGAGTAGAGCACGAACGGTTGCCGTCTGCTGCCAGAGCCGAAGAGCCAGGAGGGGAAAGCATGTGCTGGGCATCTTCAGCACACAGTCAGCTTTGCAACGGTGTCACATCATTGCTGTCGCTCCTCGCTTTCATACCTAAAGGTCCATTTGAATGCACCCTCTTCGGAGCTTGCTCTCGGCTGCCCAGCTGCACAGTGAGTAGAGCACGATCAGTTGCAGTCTGCTCCCACAATCGAAAGAGCCAGGAGGGAAAGCTGGTGAAAGCTTAGGGTTAGGGTTAGGGTTAGGGTTAGGGTTAGGGTTAGGGGTTAGGGTTAGGGGTTAGTGTTAGGGTTAGAGGTTAGGGGTTAGGGTTAGTGTTAGGGTTATGGTTAGGTTTACGGTTAGGGTTAGGGTTAGGGTAGGGTTAGGGTTAGGGTTAGGGTTGGGTTAGGGTTAGGGTTAGGGTTAGGGTTAGGGTTAGGGTTGCCGTCTGCTCCCACAGTCGAAGAGCCAGGAGGGAAAGCATGTGCTGCGCATCTTCAGCACACAGTCAGCTTTGCAATGCTGTCACCATTATTGCTGTCACTCCTCGCTTTCATACCTAAAGGTACATTTGAATGCAACCTCTCCAAAGCTGCTCCTCAGCTGCCCAGTAGCACAGCGATTAGTGCACGAACTTCTGGCTTCTGCTCCCAGATCCGGCGAGCCGGGAGGGAAAGCATGTGCTGGGCATCTTCAGCACACAGTCAGCTTTGCAACGGTGTCACCATCATTGCTGTCGCTCCTCGCTTTCATACCTAAAATTCCACTCGAATGCAACCTCTACGGAGCTTGCTCTGAGCTGCCAAGTAGCACAGCGATTAGAGCACGAACGTCTGGCCTCTGCTCCCAGAGCCGAAGAGCCAGGAGGGAAAGCATGTGCTGGGCATCTTCAGCACACAGTCAGCTTTGCAACGGTGTCACCATCATTGCTGTCGCTCCTCGCTTTCATACCTAAAGGTCCATTTGAATGCACCCTCTTCGGAGCTTGCTCTCGGCTGCCCAGCAGCACAGTGAGTAGAGCACGAACGGTTGCCGTCTGCTAGCACAGTGGAGGAGCCAGGAGGGAAAGCATGTGCTGGGCATCTTCAGCACACAGTCAGCTTTGCAACAGTGCCTCCATCATTGCTGACGCTTTTCACTTTCATACCTAGAAGTTCATTTGAATCCACCTTCTCCGCTCATTGCTCTTGGCTGTCCAGCAGCAAAGTCAGTAGAGCACGAACGTCTGGCTTCTGCTCCCAGATCCGAAGAGCCAGGAAGGAAAGCATGTGCTGGGCATCTTCAGCACACAGTCAGCTTTGCAACGGTGTCACCATCATTGCTGTCGCTCCTCGCTTTCATACCTAAAGGTCCATTTGAATGCACCCTCTTCGGAGCTTGCTCTCGGCTGCCGAGCTGCACAGTGAGTAGAGCACGAACGGTTTCCATCTGCTGCCAGACCCGAAGAGCCAGGAGGGAAAGCATGTGCTGGGCATCTTCAGCACACAGTCAGCTTTGCAACGGTGTCACCATCATTGCTGTCGCTCCTCGCTTTCATACCTAAAGGTCCATTTGAATGCAACCTCTACGGAGCTTGCACTCGGCTGCCCAGCAGCACAGTGAGTAGAGCACGAACGGTTGCCGTCTGCTCCCACAGTCGAAGAGCCAGGAGGGAAAGCATGTCTGGGCATCTTCAGCACACAGTTAGCTTTGCAACGGTGTCACCATCATTGCTGTCGCTCCCTGGTTTCATACCTAAAAGTCCACTCGAATGCAACCTCTACGGAGCTTGCTCTGAGCTGCCAAGTAGCACAGCGATTAGAGCATGAACGTCTGGCCTCTGCTCCCAGAGCCGAAGAGCCAGGAGGGAAAGCATGTGCTGGGCATCTTCAGCACACAGTCAGCTTTGCAACGGTGTCACCATCATGCTGTCGCTCCTCGGTGTCATACCTAAAAGTCCATTTGAGTGCAACCTCTCCGAAGCTTGTTCTCGGCTGCCCAGGGGCAGAACGATTAGTGCACGAAGGTCTGGCTTCTGCTCCCAGATCTGAAGAGCCAGGAGGGAAAGCATGTGCTGGGCATCTTCAGCACACAGTCAGCTTTGCAACGGTGTCACCATCATTGCTGTCGCTCCTCGCTTTCATACCTAA
>NW_026892749.1:142500-172500 GCF_033815535.1 Pezoporus flaviventris | reverse complement strand
CCCTCTTCTGAGCTTGCTCTCGGCTGCCCAGCAGCACAGTGAGTAGAGCACGAACGGTTGCCGTCTGCTCCCACAGTCGAAGAGCCAGGAGGGAAAGCATGTGCTGGGCATCTTCAGCACACAGTCAGCTTTGCAACGGTGTCACCATCATTGCTGTCGCTCCTCGGTGTCATACTTAAAAGTCCATTTGAGTGTAACCTCTCCGAAGCTTGTTCTCGGCTGCCCAGGGGCAGAACGATTAGTGCACGAACGTCTGGCTTCTGCTCCCAGATCCGAAGAGCCAGGAGGGAAAGCATGTGCTGGGCATCTTCAGCACACAGTCAGCTTTGCAACGGTGTCACCATCATTGCTGTCGCTCCTCGCTTTCATACCTAAAGGTCCATTTGAATGCACCCTCTTCGGAGCTTGCTCTCGGCTGCCCAGCTGCACAGTGAGTAGAGCACTAACAGTTGCCGTCTGCTCCCACAATCGAAGAGCCAGGAGGGAAAGCTGGTGAAAGCTTAGGGTTAGGGTTAGGGTTAGGGTTAGGGTTAGGGTTAGGGTTAGGGGTTAGGGTTAGGGTTAGGGTTAGGGTTAGGTGTTAGGGTTAGGGGTTAGGGTTAGAGGTTAGGGTTAGGGTTAGGGTTAGGGGTTAGGGTTAGGGTTAGGGTTATGGTTAGGTTTAGGGTAAGGGTTAGGGTTAGGGGTAGGGTTAGGTTTAGGGTTAGGGTTAGGGTTAGGGGTACGGTTAGGGTTAGGGTTAGGGTTAGGGTTATGGTTAGGTTTAGGGTTAGGGTTGGGTTAGGTTTAGGGTTAGGATTAGGGTTAGGGTTAGGGGTTAGGGTTAGGGGTTAGGGTTAGGGTTAGGGTTAGGGTTAGTGGTTAGGGTTTGGGTTAGGGTTATGGTTAGGTTTAGGGTTAGGGTTAGGGTTAGGGGTTGGGTTAGGGTTAGGGTTAGGGTTGGGTTAGGGTTAGGGTTAGGATTAGGGTTAGGATTATGGTTGCCGTCTGCTCCCACAGTCGAAGAGCCAGGAGGGAAATCATGTGCTGGGCATCTTCAGCACACTGTCAGCTTTGCAATGCTGTCACCATTATTGCTGTCACTCCTCGGTTTCATACCTAAAAGTACATTTGAATGCAACCTCTCCAAAGCTGCTTCTCAGCTGCCCAGTAGCACAGCGATTAGTGCACGAACTTCTGGCTTCTGCTCCCAGATCCGAAGAGCCGGGAAGGAAAGCATGTGCTGGGTATCTTCAGCACACAGTCAGCTTTGCAACGGTGTCACCATCATTGCTGTCGCTCCTCGCTTTCATACCTAAAGGTCCATTTGAATGCACCCTCTTCGGAGCTTGCTCTCGGCTGCCCAGCAGCACAGTGAGTAGAGCACGAACGGTTGCCGTCTGCTAGCACAGTGGAGGAGCCAGGAGGGACAGCATGTGCTGGGCATCTTCAGCACACAGACAGCTTTGCAACAGTGCCTCCATCATTGCTGACGCTTTTCACTTTCATACCTAGAAGTTCATTTGAATCCACCTTCTCCGCGCATTGCTCTTGGATGTCCAGCGGCACAGTCAGTAGAGCACGAACGTCTGGCCTCTGCTCCCAGAGCCGAAGAGCCCGGAGGGAAAGCATGTGCTGGGCATCTTCAGCACACAGTCAGCTTTGCAACGGTGTCACCATCATTGCTGTCGCTCCTCGCTTTCATATGTAAAAGTCGATTTGAATGCAACCTCTCCGAAGCTTGTTCTCGGCTTCCCAGGGGCACAGTGATTAGTGCATGAACGTCTGGCCTCTGCTCTTAGAGCCGAAGAGCCAGGATGGAAAACATGTGCTGGGCATCTTCAGTACACAGTCAGCTTTGCAACGGTGTCACCATCATTGCTGTCGCTCCTCGGTTTCATACTTAAAAGTCCATTTGAGTGCAACCTCTCCGAAGCTTGTTCTCGGCTGCCCAGGGGCAGAGCTATTAGTGCACGAACGTCTGGCTTCTGCTCCCAGATCCGAAGAGCCAGGAGGGAAAGCATGTGCTGGGCATCTTCAGCACACAGTCAGCTTTGCAACGGTGTCACCATCATTGCTGTCGCTCCTCGCTTTCATACCTAAAGGTCCATTTGAATGCACCCTCTTCGGAGCTTGCTCTCGGCTGCCCAGCAGCACAGTGAGTAGAGCACGAACGGTTGCCGTCTGCTCCCACAGTCGAAGAGCCAGGAGGGAAAGCATGTGCTGGGCATCTTCAGCACACAGTTAGCTTTGCAACGGTGTCACCATCATTGCTTTCGCTCCTCGGTTTCATACCTAAAAGTCCACTCGAATGCAACCTCTACGGAGCTTGCTCTGAGCTGCCAAGTAGCACAGCGATTAGAGCACGAACGTCAGGCCTCTGCTCCCAGAGCCGAAGAGCCAGGAGGGAAAGCATGTGCTGGGCATCTTCAGCACACAGTCAGCTTTGCAACGGTGTCACCATCATTGCTGTCGCTCCTCGGTTTCATACTTAAAAGTCCATTTGAGTGCAACCTCTCCGAAGCTTGTTCTCGGCTGCCCAGGGGCAGAACGATTAGTGCACGAACGTCTGGCTTCTGCTCCCAGATCCGACGAGCCAGGAGGGAAAGCATGTGCTGGGCATCTTCAGCACACAGTCAGCTTTGCAACGGTGTCACCATCATTGCTGTCGCTCCTCGCTTTCATACCTAAAGGTCCATTTGAATGCACCCTCTTCGGAGCTTGCTCTCGGCTGCCCAGCTGCACAGTGAGTAGAGCACGAACAGTTGCCGTCTGCTCCCACAATTGAAGAGCCAGGAGGGAAAGCTGGTGAAAGCATAGGGTTAGGGTTAGGGTTACGGTTAGGGTTAGGGGTTAGGGTTAGGGGTTAGGGTTAGGGTTAGGGTTAGGGTTAGGGGTTAGTGTTAGGGTTAGGGTTATGGTTAGGTTTAGGGTTAGGGTTAGGGTTAGGGTTAGGGTTAGGGTTAGGGTTAGGGTTGCCGTCTGCTCCCACAGTCGAAGAGCCAGGAGGGAAAGCATGTGCGGGGCATCTTCAGCACACAGTCAGCTTTGCAATGCTGTCACCATTATTGCTGTCACTCCTCGGTTTCATACCTAAAAGTAGATTTGAATGCAACCTCTCCAAAGCTGCTTCTCAGCTGCCCAGTAGCACAGCGATTAGTGCACGAACTTCTGGCTTCTGCTCCCAGATCCGAAGAGCCGGGAGGGAAAGCATGCGTTGGGCATCTTCAGCACACAGTCAGCTTTGCAACGGTGTCACCATCATTGCTGTCGCTCCTCGCTTTCATACCTAAAGGTCCATTTGAATGCACCCTCTTCGGAGCTTGCTCTCGGCTGCCCAGCAACACAGTGAGTAGAGCACGAATGGTTGCCGTCTGCTAGCACAGTGGAGGAGCCAGGAGGGAAAGCATGTGCTGGGCATCTTCAGCACACAGTCAGCTTTGCAACAGTGCCTCCATCATTGCTGACGCTTTTCACTTTCATACCTAGAAGTTCATTTGAATCCACCTTCTCCGCTCATTGCTCTTGGCTGTCCAGCGGCACAGTCAGTAGAGCACGAACGTCTGGCCTCTGCTCCCAGAGCCGAAGAGCAAGGAAGGAAAGCATGTGCGGGGCATCTTCAGCACACAGTCAGCTTTGCAATGGTGTCACCATCATTGCTGTCACTCCTCGCTTTCATACCTAAAGGTCCATTTGAATGCACCCTCTTCGGAGCTTGCTCTCGGCTGCCCAGCTGCACAGTGAGTAGAGCACGAACGGTTGCCGTCTGCTCCCACAGTCGAAGAGCCAGGAGGGAAAGCATGTGCTGGGCATCTTCAGCACACAGTCAGCTCTGCAACCGTGTCACCATCATTGCTGTCGCTCCTCGGTGTCATACCTAAAGGTCCATTTGAATGCACCCTCTTCGGAGCTTGCTCTCGGCTGCCCAGCAGCACAGTGAGTAGAGCACGAACAGTTGCCGTCTGCTTCCACAATCGAAGAGCCAGTAGGGAAAGCTGGTGCTCTGAATCTTCTGCACACAGTCAGCTTTGCAACAGTGTCTCCATCTTTGCTGTCGCTCCTCACTTTCATACCGAGAAGTTCATTTGAATCCAACTTCTCTGCTCGTTGCTCTTGGCTGCCCAGCAGCACAGTCAGTAGTGCACGAACGTCTGGCCTCTGCTCTCAGAGCCGAAGAGCCAGGAGGGAAAGCATGTGCTGGGCATCTTCAGCACACAGTTAGCTTTGCAACGGTGTCACCATCATTGCTTTCGGTCCTCGGTTTCATACCTAAAAGTCCACTCGAATGCAACCTCTACGGAGCTTGCTCTGAGCTGCCAAGTAGCACAGCGATAAGAGCACGAACGTCTGGCCTCTGCTCCCAGAGCCGAGAGCCAGGAGGGAAAGCATGTGCTGGGCATCTTCAGCACACAGTCAGCTTTGCAACGGTGTCACCATCATTGCTGTCGCTCCTCGGTTTCATACTTAAAAGTCCATTTGAGTGCAACCTCTCCGAAGCTTGTTCTCGGCTGCCCAGGGGCAGAACGATTAGTGCACGAACGTCTGGCTTCTGCTCCCAGATCCGAAGAGCCAGGAGGGAAAGCATGTGCTGGGCATCTTCAGCACACAGTCAGCTTTGCAACGGTGTCACCATCATTGCTGTCGCTCCTCGGTGTCATACTTAAAAGTCCATTTGAGTGCAACCTCTCCGAAGCTTGTTCTCGGCTGCCCAGGGTCAGAACGATTAGTGCACGAACGTCTGGCTTCTGCTCACAGATCCGAAGAGCCAGGAGGGAAAGCATGTGCTGTCCATCTTCAGCACACAGTCAGCTTTGCAACGGTGTCACCATCATTGCTGTCGCTCCTCGCTTTCATACCTAAAGGTCCATTTGAATGCACCCTCTTCGGAGCTTGCTCTCGGCTGCCCAGCTGCACAGTGAGTAGAGCACTAACAGTTGCCGTCTGCTCCCACAATCGAAGAGCCAGGAGGGAAAGCTGGTGAAAGCTTAGGGTTAGGGTTAGGGTTAGGGTTAGGGTTAGGGTTAGGGTTTAGGGTTAGGTTTAGGGTTAGGGTTAGGGTTAGGGTTAGGGGTTAGGGTTAGGGTTAGGGTTATGGTAAGGTTTAGGGTTAGGGTTAGGGTTAGGGTTAGGGGTAGGGTTAGGGTTAGGGTTAGGGTTAGGGTTAGGGTTGGGTTTAGGTTTAGGGTTAGGATTAGGGTTAGGGTTAGGGTTGCCGTCTGCTCCCACAGTCGAAGAGCCAGGAGGGAAATCATGTGCTGGGCATCTTCAGCACACAGTCAGCTTTGCAATGCTGTCACCATTATTGCTGTCACTCCTCGGTTTCATCCCTAAAAGGACATTTGAATGCAACCTCTCCAAAGCTGCTTCTCAGCTGCCCAGTAGCACAGCTATTAGTGCACGAACTTCTGGCTTCTGCTCCGAGATCCGAAGAGCCGGGAGGGAAAGCATGTGCTGGGTATCTTCAGCACGCAGTCAGCTTTGCAACGGTGTCACCATCATTGCTGTCGCTCCTCGCTTTCATACCTAAAGGTCCATTTGAATGCACCCTCTTCGGAGCTTGCTCTCGGCTGCCCAGCAGCACAGTGAGTAGAGCACGAACGGTTGCCGTCTGCTAGCACAGTGGAGGAGCCAGGAGGGAAAGCTTGCTGGGCATCTTCAGCACACAGTCAGCTTTGCAACAGTGCCTCCATCATTGCTGACGCTTTTCACTTTCATACCTAGAAGTTCATTTGAATCCACCTTCTCCGCTCATTGCTCTTGGCTGTCCAGCGGCACAGTCAGTAGAGCACGAACGTCTGGCCTCTGCTCCCAGAGCCGAAGAGCCAGGAAGGAAAGCATGTGCTGGGCATCTTCAGCACACAGTCAGCTTTGCAACGGTGTCACCATCATTGCTGTCACTCCTCGCTTTCATACCTAAAGGTCCATTTGAATGCACCCTCTTCGGAGCTTGCTCTCGGCTGCCCAGCAGCACAGTGAGTAGAGCACGAACGGTTGCTGTCTGCTCCCACAGTCGAAGAGCCAGGAGGGAAAGCATGTGCTGGGCATCTTCAGCACACAGTCAGCTTTGCAACGGTGTCACCATCATTGCTGTCGCTCCTCGGTGTCATACTTAAAAGTCCATTTGAGTGCAACCTCTCCGAAGCTTGTTCTCGGCTGCCCAGGGGCAGAACGATTAGTGCACGAACGTCTGGCTTCTGCTCACAGATCCGAAGAGCCAGGAGGGAAAGCATGTGCTGGGTATCTTCAGCACACAGTCAGCTTTGCAACGGTGTCACCATCATTGCTGTCGCTCCTCGCTTTCATACCTAAAGGTCCATTTGAATGCACCCTCTTCGGAGCTTGCTCTCGGCTGCCCAGCTGCACAGTGAGTAGAGCACTAACAGTTGCCGTCTGCTCCACAATCGAAGAGCCAGGAGGGAAAGCTGGTGAAAGCTTAGGGTTAGGGTTAGGGTTAGGGTTAGGGTTAGGGTTAGGGTTAGGGTTTAGGGTTAGGTTTAGGGTTAGGGTTAGGGTTAGGGTTAGGGGTTAGGGTTAGGGTTAGGGGTTAGGGTTAGGGTTATGGTTATGGTAAGGTTTAGGGTTAGGGTTAGGGTTAGGGTTAGGGGTAGGGTTAGGGTTAGGGTTAGGGTTAGGGTTGGGTTAGGTTTAGGTTTAGGGTTAGGATTAGGGTTAGGGTTAGGGTTGCCGTCTGCTCCCACAGTCGAAGAGCCAGGAGGGAAATCATGTGCTGGGCATCTTCAGCACACAGTCAGCTTTGCAATGCTGTCACCATTATTGCTGTCACTCCTCGGTTTCATACCTAAAAGTACATTTGAATGCAACCTCTCCAAAGCTGCTTCTCAGCTGCCCAGTAGCACAGCGATTAGTGCACGAACTTCTGGCTTCTGCTCCCAGATCCGAAGAGCCGGGAGGGAAAGCATGTGCTGGGTATCTTCAGCACGCAGTCAGCTTTGCAACGGTGTCACCATCATTGCTGTCGCTCCTCGCTTTCATACCTAAAGGTCCATTTGAATGCACCCTCTTCGGAGCTTGCTCTCGGCTGCCCAGCAGCACAGTGAGTAGAGCACGAACGGTTGCCGTCTGCTAGCACAGTGGAGGAGCCAGGAGGGAAAGCTTGCTGGGCATCTTCAGCACACAGTCAGCTTTGCAACAGTGCCTCCATCATTGCTGACGCTATTCACTTTCATACCTAGAAGTTCATTTGAATCCACCTTCTCCGCTCATTGCTCTTGGATGCCCAGCGGCACAGTCAGTAGAGCACGAACGTCTGGCCTCTGCTCCCAGAGCCGAAGAGCCCGGAGGGACAGCATGTGCTGGGCATCTTCAGCACACAGTCAGCTTTGCAACGGTGTCACCATCATTGCTGACGCTCCTCGCTTTCATACCTAAACGTCCATTTGAATGCAACGTCTCCAAAGCTTGTTCTCGGCTGCCCAGGGGCACAGTGATAAGTGCATGAACGTCTGGCCTCTGCTCTTAGAGCCGAAGAGCCAGGATGGAAAACATGTGCTGGGCATCTTCAGTACACAGTCAGCTTTGCAACGGTGTCACCATCATTGCTGTCGCTCCTCGGTTTCATACTTAAAAGTCCGTTTGAGTGCAACCTCTCCGAAGCTTGTTCTCGGCTGCCCAGGGGCAGAGCTATTAGTGCACGAACGTCTGGCTTCTGCTCCCAGAGCCGAAGAGCCGGGAGGGAAAGCATGTGCTGGGCATCTTCAGCACACAGTCAGCTTTGCAACGGTGTCACCATCATTGCTGTCGCTCCTCGCTTTCATACCTAAAGGTCCATTTGAATGCACCCTCTTCAGAGCTTGCTCTCGGCTGCCCAGCAGCACAGTGAGTAGAGCACGAACGGTTGTCGTCTGCTCCCACGGTCGAAGAGCCAGGAGGGAAAGCATGTGCTGGGCATCTTCAGCACACAGTCAGCTTTGCAACGGTGTCACCATCATTGCTGTCGCTCCTCGGTTTCATACTTAAAAGTCCCTTTGAGTGCAACCTCTCCGAAGCTTGTTCTCGGCTGCCCAGTGGCAGAACGATTAGTGCACGAACGTCTGGCTTCTGCTCCCAGATCCGACGAGCCAGGAGGGAAAGCATGTGCTGGGCATCTTCAGCACACAGTCAGCTTTGCAACGGTGTCACCATCATTGCTGTCGCTCCTCGGTGTCATACCTAAAGGTCCATTTGAATGCACCCTCTTCGGAGCTTGCTCTCGGCTGCCCAGCTGCACAGTGAGTAGAGCACGAACAGTTGCCGTCTGCTCCCACAATCGAAGAGCCAGGAGGGAAAGCTGGTGAAAGCTTAGGGTTAGGGTTAGGGTTAGGGGTTAGGGTTAGGGTTAGGGTTAGGGTTAGGGGTTAGGGTTAGGGGTTAGGGTTAGGTTTAGTGTTAGAGGTTAGGGTTAGGGTTAGGGTTATGGTTAGGTTTAGGGTTAGGGTTAGGGTTAGGAGTAGGGTTAGGGTTAGGGTTAGGGTTGGGTTAGGGTTAGGGTTAGGGTTAGGGTTAGGGGTAGGGTTAGGGTTAGGGTTAGGGTTGCGTTAGGGTTAGGGTTGGGTTGCGTTAGGGTAGGGTTGCCGTCTGCCCCCACAGTCGAAGAGACACGAGGGAAAGCATGTGCGGGGCATCTTCAGCACACAGTCAGCTTTTGCAATGCTGTCACCATTATTGCTGTCACTCCTCGGTTTCATACCTAAAAGTACATTTGAATGCAACCTCTCCAAAGCTGCTTCTCAGCTGCCCAGTAGCACAGCGATTAGTGCACGAACTTCTGGCTTCTGCTCCCAGATCCGAAGAGCCGGGAGGGAAAGCATGTGCTGGGTATCTTCAGCACACAGTCAGCTTTGCAACTGTGTCACCATCATTGCTGTCGCTCCACGCTTTCATACCTAAAGGTCCATTTGAATGCACCCTCTTCTGAGCTTGCTCTCGGCTGCCCAGCAGCACAGTGATTAGAGCACGAACGGTTGCCGTCTGCTCCCACAGTCGAAGAGCCAGGAGGGAAAGCATGTGCTGGGCATCTTCAGCACACAGTCAGCTTTGCAACGGTGTCACCATCATTGCTGTCGCTCCTCGGTGTCATACTTAAAAGTCCATTTGAGTGTAACCTCTCCGAAGCTTGTTCTCGGCTGCCCAGGGGCAGAACGATTAGTGCACGAACGTCTGGCTTCTGCTCCCAGATCCGCAGAGCCAGGAGGGAAAGCATGTGCTGGGCATCTTCAGCACACAGTCAGCTTTGCAACGGTGTCACCATCATTGCTGTCGCTCCTCGCTTTCATACCTAAAGGTCCATTTGAATGCACCCTCTTCGGAGCTTGCTCTCGGCTGCCCAGCTGCACAGTCAGTAGAGCACGAACAGTTGCCGTCTGCTCCCACAATCGAAGAGCCAGGAGGGAAAGCTGGTGAAAGCTTAGGGTTAGGGTTAGGGTTAGGGTTAGGGTTAGGGTTAGGGGTTAGGGTTAGGGGTTAGGGGTTAGGGTTAGGGGTTAGGGTTAGGGTTAGGGTTAGGGGTTAGGGTTAGGGTTAGGGTTATGGTTAGGTTTAGGGTTAGGGTTAGGGGTAGGGTTAGGTTTAGGGTTAGGGTTAGGGTTAGGGGTACGGTTAGGGTTAGGGTTAGGGTTAGGGTTATGGTTAGGTTTAGGGTTAGGGTTGGGTTAGGTTTAGGGTTAGGATTAGGGTTAGGGTTAGGGGTTAAGGGTTAGGGTTAGGGTTAGGGTTAGGGTTAGGGGTTAGGGTTAGGGTTAGGGTTATGGTTAGGTTTAGGGTTAGGGTTAGGGTTAGGGTTAGGCTTAGGGTTAGGGTTAGGGTTGGGTTAGGGTTAGGGTTAGGATTAGGGTTAGGGTTATGGTTGCCGTCTGCTCCCACAGTCGAAGAGCCAGGAGGGAAATCATGTGCTGGGCATCTTCAGCACACTGTCAGCTTTGCAATGCTGTCACCATTATTGCTGTCACTCCTCGGTTTCATACCTAAAAGTACATTTGAATGCAACCTCTCCAAAGCTGCTTCTCAGCTGCCCAGTAGCACAGCGATTAGTGCACGAACTTCTGGCTTCTGCTCCCAGATCCGAAGAGCCGGGAAGGAAAGCATGTGCTGGGTATCTTCAGCACACAGTCAGCTTTGCAACGGTGTCACCATCATTGCTGTCGCTCCTCGCTTTCATACCTAAAGGTCCATTTGAATGCACCCTCTTCGGAGCTTGCTCTCGGCTGCCCAGCAGCACAGTGAGTAGAGCACGAACGGTTGCCGTCTGCTAGCACAGTGGAGGAGCCAGGAGGGACAGCATGTGCTGGGCATCTTCAGCACACAGACAGCTTTGCAACAGTGCCTCCATCATTGCTGACGCTTTTCACTTTCATACCTAGAAGTTCATTTGAATCCACCTTCTCCGCGCATTGCTCTTGGATGTCCAGCGGCACAGTCAGTAGAGCACGAACGTCTGGCCTCTGCTCCCAGAGCCGAAGAGCCAGGAGGGAAAGCATGTGCTGGGCATCTTCAGCACACAGTCAGCTTTGCAACGGTGTCACCATCATTGCTGTCGCTCCTCGCTTTCATACCTAAAGGTCCATTTGAATGCACCCTCTTCGGAGCTTGCTCTCGGCTGCCCAGCTGCACAGTGAGTAGAGCACGAACAGTTGCCGTCTGCCCCCCCAATTGAAGAGCCAGGAGGGAAAGCTGGTGAAAGCATAGGGTTAGGGTTAGGGTTACGGTTAGGGTTAGGGGTTAAGGTTAGGGGTTAGGGTTAGGGTTAGGGTTAGGGTTAGGGGTTAGTGTTAGGGTTAGGGTTATGGTTAGGTTTAGGGTTAGGGTTAGGGTTAGGGTTAGGGTTAGGGTTAGGATTAGGTTTAGGGTTGGGTTAGGGTTAGGGTTAGGGTTAGGGTTAGGGTTAGGGTTGCCGTCTGCTCCCACAGTCGAAGAGCCACGAGGGAAAGCATGTGCGGGGCATCTTCAGCACTCAGTCAGCTTTGCAATGCTGTCACCATTATTGCTGTCACTCCTCGGTTTCATACCTAAAAGTAGATTTGAATGCAACCTCTCCAAAGCTGCTTCTCAGCTGCCCAGTAGCACAGAGATTAGTGCACGAACTTCTGGCTTCTTCTCCCAGATCCGAAGAGCCGGGAGGGAAAGCATGTGCTGGGCATCTTCAGCACACAGTCAGCTTTGCAACGGTGTCACCATCATTGCTGTCGCTCCTCGGTTTCATATGTAAAAGTCGATTTGAATGCAACCTCTCCGAAGCTTGTTCTCGGCTTCCCAGGGGCACAGTGATTAGTGCATGAACGTCTGGCCTCTGCTCTTAGAGCCGAAGAGCCAGGATGGAAAACATGTGCTGGGCATCTTCAGTACACAGTCAGCTTTGCAACGGTGTCACCATCATTGCTGTCGCTCCTCGGTTTCATACTTAAAAGTCCATTTGAGTGCAACCTCTCCGAAGCTTGTTCTCGGCTGCCCAGGGGCAGAACGATTAGTGCACGAACGTCTGGCTTCTGCTCCCAGATCCGAAGAGCCAGGAGGGAAAGCATGTGCTGGGCATCTTCAGCACACAGTCAGCTTTGCAACGGTGTCACCATCATTGCTGTCGCTCCTCGGTGTCATACTTAAAAGTCCATTTGAGTGCAACCTCTCCTAAGCTTGTTCTCGGCTGCCCAGGGGCAGAACGATTAGTGCACGAACGTCTGGCTTCGGATCACAGATCCAAAGAGCCGGGAGGGAAAGCATGTGCTGGGCATCTTCAGCACACAGTCAGCTTTGCAACGGTGTCACCATCATTGCTGTCGCTCCTCGCTTTCATACCTAAAGGTCCATTTGAATGCACCCTCTTCGGAGCTTGCTCTCGGCTGCCCAGCTGCACAGTGAGTAGAGCACTAACAGTTGCCGTCTGCTCCCACAATCGAAGAGCCAGGAGGGAAAGCTGGTGAAAGCTTAGGGTTAGGGTTAGGGTTGGGTTAGGGGTTAGGGTTAGGATTAGGGTTAGGGTTAGGATTGCCGTCTGCTCCCACAGTCGAAGAGCCAGGAGGGAAATAATGTGCTGGGCATCTTCAGCACACTGTCAGCTTTGCAATGCTGTCACCATTATTGCTGTCACTCCTCGGTTTCATACCTAAAAGTACATTTGAATGCAACCTCTCCAAAGCTGCTTCTCAGCTGCCCAGTAGCACAGCGATGAGTGCACGAACTTATGGCTTCTGCTCCCAGATCCGAAGAGCCGGGAAGGAAAGCATGTGCTGGGTATCTTCAGCACACAGTCAGCTTTGCAACTGTGTCACCATCATTGCTGTCGCTCCTCGCTTTCATACCTAAAGGTCCATTTGAATGCACCCTCTTCGGAGCTTGCTCTCGGCTGCCCAGCAGCACAGTGAGTAGAGCACGAACAGTTGCCGTCTGCTAGCACAGTGGAGGAGCCAGGAGGGACAGCATGTGCTGGGCATCTTCAGCACACAGACAGCTTTGCAACAGTGCCTCCATCATTGCTGACGCTTTTCACTTTCATACCTAGAAGTTCATTTGAATCCACCTTCTCCGCGCATCGCTCTTGGCTGTCCAGCGGCACAGTCAGTAGAGCACGAACGTCTGGCCTCTGCTCCCAGAGCCGAAGAGCCCGGAGGGAAAGCATGTGCTGGGCATCTTCAGCACACAGTCAGCTTTGCAACGGTGTCACCATCATTGCTGTCGCTCCTCGGTTTCATACTTAAAAGTCCATTTGAATGCAACCTCTCCGAAGCTTGTTCTCGGCTGCCCAGGGGCACAGTGATTAGTGCATGAATGTCTGGCCTCTGCTCTTAGAGCCGAAGAGCCAGGATGGAAAACATGTGCTGGGCATCTTCAGTACACAGTCAGCTTTGCAACGGTGTCACCATCATTGCTGTCGCTCCTCGGTTTCATACTTAAAAGTCCATTTGAGTGCAACCTCTCCGAAGCTTGTTCTCGGCTGCCCAGGGGCAGAGCTATTAGTGCACGAACGTCTGGCTTCTGCTCCCAGATCCGAAGAGCCAGGAGGGAAAGCATGTGCTGGGCATCTTCAGCACACAGTCACCTTTGCAACGGTGTCACCATCATTGCTGTCGCTCCTCGCTTTCATACCTAAAGGTCCATTTGAATGCACCCTCTTCGGAGCTTGCTCTCAGCTGCCCAGCAGCACAGTGAGTAGAGCACGAACGGTTGCCGTCTGCTCCCACAGTCGAAGAGCCAGGAGGGAAAGCATGTGCTGGGCATCTTCAGCACACAGTCAGCTTTGCAACGGTGTCACCATCATTGCTGTCGCTCCTCGCTTTCATACTTAAAAGTCCATTTGAGTGTAACCTCTCCGAAGCTTGTTCTCGGCTGCCCAGGGGCAGAACGATTAGTGCACGACCGTATGGCTTCTGCTCCCAGATCCGAAGAGCCAGGAGGGAAAGCATGTGCTGGGCATCTTCAGCACACAGTCAGCTTTGCAACGGTGTCACCATCATTGCTGTCGCTCCTCGGTGTCATACCTAAAGGTCCATTTGAATGCACCCTCTTCGGAGCTTGCTCTCGGCTGCCCAGCTGCACAGTGAGTAGAGCACGAACAGTTGCCGTCTGCTCCCACAATCGAAGAGCCAGGAGGGAAAGCTGGTGAAAGCTTAGGGTTAGGGTTAGGGTTGGGTTAGGGTTAGGGTTAGGATTAGGGTTAGGGTTAGGATTGCCGTCTGCTCCCACAGTCGAAGAGCCAGGAGGGAAATCATGTGCTGGGCATCTTCAGCACACTGTCAGCTTTGCAATGCTGTCACCATTATTGCTGTCACTCCTCGGTTTCATACCTAAAAGTACATTTGAATGCAACCTCTCCAAAGCTGCTTCTCAGCTGCCCAGTAGCACAGCGATGAGTGCACGAACTTATGGCTTCTGCTCCCAGATCCGAAGAGCCGGGAAGGAAAGCATGTGCTGGGTATCTTCAGCACACAGTCAGCTTTGCAACGGTGTCACCATCATTGCTGTCGCTCCTCGCTTTCATACCTAAAGGTCCATTTGAATGCACCCTCTTCGGAGCTTGCTCTCGGCTGCCCAGCAGCACAGTGAGTAGAGCACGAACAGTTGCCGTCTGCTAGCACAGTGGAGGAGCCAGGAGGGACAGCATGTGCTGGGCATCTTCAGCACACAGACAGCTTTGCAACAGTGCCTCCATCATTGCTGACGCTTTTCACTTTCATACCTAGAAGTTCATTTGAATCCACCTTCTCCGCGCATCGCTCTTGGCTGTCCAGCGGCACAATCAGTAGAGCACGAACGTCTGGCCTCTGCTCCCAGAGCCGAAGAGCCCGGAGGGAAAGAATGTGCTGGGCATCTTCAGCACACAGTCAGCTTTGCAACGGTGTCACCATCATTGCTGTCGCTCCTCGGTTTCATACTTAAAAGTCCATTTGAGTGCAACCTCTCCGAAGCTTGTTCTCGGCTGCCCAGGGGCAGAGCTATTAGTGCACGAACGTCTGGCTTCTGCTCCCAGATCCGAAGAGCCAGGAGGGAAAGCATGTGCTGGGCATCTTCAGCACACAGTCACCTTTGCAACGGTGTCACCATCATTGCTGTCGCTCCTCGCTTTCATACCTAAAGGTCCATTTGAATGCACCCTCTTCGGAGCTTGCTCTCGGCTGCCCAGCAGCACAGTGAGTAGAGCAGGAACGGTTGTCGTCTGCTCCCACAGTCGAAGAGCCAGGAGGGAAAGCATGTGCTGGGCATCTTCAGCACACAGTCAGCTTTGCAACGGTGTCACCATCATTGCTGTCGCTCCTCGCTTTCATACTTAAAAGTCCATTTGAGTGCAACCTCTCCGAAGCTTGTTCTCGGCTGCCCAGAGGCAGAACGATTAGTGCACGAACGTCTGGCTTCTGCTCCCAGATCCGACGAGCCAGGAGGGAAAGCATGTGCTGGGCATCTTCAGCACACAGTCAGCTTTGCAACGGTGTCACCATCATTGCTGTCGCTCCTCGCTTTCATACTTAAAAGTCCATTTGAGTGTAACCTCTCCGAAGCTTGTTCTCGGCTGCCCGGGGGCAGAACGATTAGTGCACGACCGTCTGGCTTCTGCTCCCAGATCCGAAGAGCCAGGAGGGAAAGCATGTGCTGGGCATCTTCAGCACACAGTCAGCTTTGCAACGGTGTCACCATCATTGCTGTCGCTCCTCGGTGTCATACCTAAAGGTCCATTTGAATGCACCCCCTTCGGAGCTTGCTCTCGGCTGCCCAGCTGCACAGTGAGTAGAGCACGAACAGTTGCCGTCTGCTCCCACAATCGAAGAGCCAGGAGGGAAAGCTGGTGAAAGCTTAGGGTTAGGGTTAGGGTTAGGGTTAGGGTTAGGGTTAGGGTTAGGGGTTAGGGTTAGGGTTAGGGTTAGGGTTAGGGTTAGGGGTTAGGGTTAGGGGTTAGGGTTAGGTTTAGGGTTAGGGGTTAGGGTTAGGGTTAGGGTTATGGTTAGGTTTAGGGTTAGGGTTAGGGTTAGGGGTAGGGTTAGGTTTAGGGTTAGGGTTAGGGTTAGGGGTACGGTTAGGGTTAGGGTTAGGGTTAGGGTTATGGTTAGGTTTAGGGTTAGGGTTGGGTTAGGGTTAGGGTTAGGATTAGGGTTATTGTTAGGGGTTAGGGTTAGGGGTTAGGGTTAGGGTTAGGGTTAGGGGTTAGGGTTAGGGTTAGGGTTATGGTTAAGTTTAGGGTTAGGGTTAGGGTTAGGGGTAGGCTTAGGGTTAGGTTTAGGGTTGGGTTAGGGTTAGGGTTAGGATTAGGGTTAGGGTTAGGGTTGCCGTCTGCTCCCACAGTCGATGAGCCAGGAGGGAAATCATGTGCTGGGCATCTTCAGCACACTGTCAGCTTTGCAATGCTGTCACCATTATTGCTGTCACTCCTCGGTTTCATACCTAAAAGTACATTTGAATGCAACCTCTCCAGAGCTGCTTCTCAGCTGCCCAGTAGCACAGCGATTAGTGCACGAACTTATGGCTTCTGCTCCGAGATCCGAAGAGCCGGGAAGGAAAGCATGTGCTGGGTATCTTCAGCACACAGTCAGCTTTGCAACGGTGTCACCATCATTGCTGTCGCTCCTCGCTTTCATACCTAAAGGTCCATTTGAATGCACCCTCTTCGGAGCTTGCTCTCGGCTGCCCAGCAGCACAGTGAGTAGAGCACGAACGGTTGCCGTCTGCTACCACAGTGGAGGAGCCAGGAGGGACAGCATGTGCTGGGCATCTTCAGCACACAGACAGCTTTGCAACAGTGCCTCCATCATTGCTGACGCTTTTCACTTTCATACCTAGAAGTTCATTTGAATCCACCTTCTCCGCGCATTGCTCTTGGATGTCCAGCGGCACAGTCAGTAGAGCACGAACGTCTGGCCTCTGCTCCCAGAGCCGAAGAGCCCGGAGGGAAAGAATGTGCTGGGCATCTTCAGCACACAGTCAGCTTTGCAACGGTGTCACCATCATTGCTGTCGCTCCTCGGTTTCATACTTAAAAGTCCATTTGAATGCAACCTCTCCGAAGCTTGTTCTCGGCTGCCCAGGGGCACAGTGATTAGTGCATGAATGTCTGGCATCTGCTCTTAGAGCCGAAGAGCCAGGATGGAAAACATGTGCTGGGCATCTTCAGTACACAGTCAGCTTTGCAACGGTGTCACCATCATTGCTGTCGCTCCTCGGTTTCATACTTAAAAGTCCATTTGAGTGCAACCTCTCCGAAGCTTGTTCTCGGCTGCCCAGGGGCAGAGCTATTAGTGCACGAACGTCTGGCTTCTGCTCCCAGATCCGAAGAGCCAAGAGGGAAAGCATGTGCTGGGCATCTTCAGCACACAGTCAGCTTTGCAACGGTGTCACCATCATTGCTGTCGCTCCTCGCTTTCATACCTAAAGGTCCATTTGAATGCACCCTCTTCGGAGCTTGCTCTCGGCTGCCCAGCAGCACAGTGAGTAGAGCAGGAACGGTTGTCGTCTGCTCCCACAGTCGAAGAGCCAGGAGGGAAAGCATGTGCTGGGCATCTTCAGCACACAGTCAGCTTTGCAACGGTGTCACCATCATTGCTGTCGCTCCTCGCTTTCATACTTAAAAGTCCATTTGAGTGCAACCTCTCCGAAGCTTGTTCTCGGCTGCCCAGAGGCAGAACGATTAGTGCACGAACGTCTGGCTTCTGCTCCCAGATCCGACGAGCCAGGAGGGAAAGCATGTGCTGGGCATCTTCAGCACACAGTCAGCTTTGCAACGGTGTCACCATCATTGCTGTCGCTCCTCGGTTTCATACTTAAAAGTCCATTTGAGTGCAACCTCTCCAAAGCTTGTTCTCGGCTGCCCAGAGGCAGAACGATTAGTGCACGAACGTCTGGCTTCTGCTCCCAGATCCGACGAGCCAGGAGGGAAAGCATGTGCTGGGCATCTTCAGCACACAGTCAGCTTTGCAACAGTGCCTCCATCATTGCTGACGCTTTTCACTTTCATACCTAGAAGTTCATTTGAATCCACCTTCTCCGCTCATTGCTCTTGGCTGTCCAGCGGCACAGTCAGTAGAGCACGAACGTCTGGCCTCTGCTCCCAGAGCCGAAGAGCCAGGAGGGAAAGCATGTGCTGGGCATCTTCAGCACACAGTCAGCTTTGCAATGCTGTCACCATTATTGCTGTCACTCCTCGGTTTCATACCTGAAAGTACATTTGAATGCAACCTCTCCAAAGCTGCTTCTCAGCTGCCCAGTAGCACAGCGATTAGTGCACGAACTTCTGGCTTCTGCTCCCAGATCCGAAGAGCCAGGAGGGAAAGCATGTGCTGGGTATCTTCAGCACACAGTCAGCTTTGCAACTGTGTCACCATCATTGCTGTCGCTCCTCGCTTTCATACCTAAAGGTCCATTTGAATGCACCCTCTTCGGAGCTTGCTCTCGGCTGCCCAGCAGCACAGTGAGTAGAGCACGAACGGTTGCCGTCTGCTCCCACAGTCGAAGAGCCAGGAGGGAAAGCATGTGCTGGGCATCTTCAGCACACAGTCAGCTTTGCAACGGTGTCACCATCATTGCTGTCGCTCCTCGCTTTCATACTTAAAAGTCCATTTGAGTGTAACCTCTCCGAAGCTTGTTCTCGGGTGCCCGGGGGCAGAACGATTAGTGCACGACCGTCTGGCTTCTGCTCCCAGATCCGAAGAGCCAGGAGGGAAAGCATGTGCTGGGCATCTTCAGCACACAGTCAGCTTTGCAACGGTGTCACCATCATTGCTGTCGCTCCTCGGTGTCATACCTAAAGGTCCATTTGAATGCACCCTCTTCGGAGCTTGCTCTCGGCTGCCCAGCTGCACAGTGAGTAGAGCACGAACAGTTGCCGTCTGCTCCCACAATCGAAGAGCCAGGAGGGAAAGCTGGTGAAAGCTTAGGGTTAGGGTTAGGGTTAGGGTTAGGGTTAGGGTTAGGGGTTAGGGTTAGGGTTAGGGTTAGGGTTAGGGTTAGGGGTTAGGGTTAGGGGTTAGGGTTAGGTTTAGGGTTAGGGGTTAGGGTTAGGGTTAGGGTTATGGTTAGGTTTAGGGTTAGGGTTAGGGTTAGGGGTAGGGTTAGGTTTAGGGTTAGGGTTAGGGTTAGGGGTACGGTTAGGGTTAGGGTTAGGGTTAGGGTTATGGTTAGGTTTAGGGTTAGGTTTGGGTTAGGGTTAGGGTTAGGATTAGGGTTATTGTTAGGGGTTAGGGTTAGGGGTTAGGGTTAGGGATAGGGTTAGGGGTTAGGGTTAGGGTTAGGGTTAGGGTTATGGTTAGGTTTAGGGTTAGGGTTAGGGTTAGGGGTAGGCTTAGGGTTAGGGTTAGGGTTGGGTTAGGGTTAGGGTTAGGATTAGGGTTAGGGTTAGGGTTGCCGTCTGCTCCCACAGTCGATGAGCCAGGAGGGAAATCATGTGCTGGGCATCTTCAGCACACTGTCAGCTTTGCAATGCTGTCACCATTATTGCTGTCACTCCTCGGTTTCATACCTAAAAGTACATTTGAATGCAACCTCTCCAGAGCTGCTTCTCAGCTGCCCAGTAGCACAGCGATTAGTGCACGAACTTATGGCTTCTGCTCCGAGATCCGAAGAGCCGGGAAGGAAAGCATGTGCTGGGTATCTTCAGCACACAGTCAGGTTTGCAACGGTGTCACCATCATTGCTGTCGCTCCTCGCTTTCATACCTAAAGGTCCATTTGAATGCACCCTCTTCGGAGCTTGCTCTCGGCTGCCCAGCAGCACAGTGAGTAGAGCACGAACGGTTGCCGTCTGCTAGCACAGTGGAGGAGCCAGGAGGGACAGCATGTGCTGGGCATCTTCAGCACACAGTTAGCTTTGCAACGGTGTCACCGTCATTGCTGTCGCTCCTCGGTTTCATACCTAAAAGTCCACTCGAATGCAACCTCTACGGAGCTTGCTCTGAGCTGCCAAGTAGCACAGCGATTAGAGCACGAACGTCTGGCCTCTGCTCCCAGAGCCGAAGAGCCAGGAGGGAAAGCATGAGCTGGGCATCTTCAGCACACAGTCAGCTTTGCAACGGTGTCACCATCATTGCTGTCGCTCCTCGCTTTCATACCTAAACGCCCATTTGAATGCACCCTCTTCGGAGCTTGCTCTCGGCTGCCCAGCTGCACAGTGAGTAGAGCACGAACAGTTGCCGTCTGCTCCCACAATCAAAGAGCCCGGAGGGAAACCTGGTGAAAGCTTAGGGTTAGGGTTAGGGTTAGGGTTAGGGTTAGGGGTTAAGGTTAGGGGTTAGGGTTAGGGTTAGGGTTAGGGTTAGTGGTTAGGGTTAGGGTTATGGTTAGGTTTAGGGTTAGGGTTAGGGTTAGGGGTAGGGTTAGGGTTAGGCTAAGGGTTAGGGTTGGGTTAGGGTTAGGGTTAGGGTTAGGGTTAGGGGTAGGGTTAGGGTTAGGGTTAGGGTTGCGTTAGGGTTAGGGTTAGGGTTAGGGTTGCCGTCTGCTCCCACAGTCGAAGAGCCACGAGGGAAAGCATGTGCGGGGCATCTTCAGCACACAGTCAGCTTTGCAATGCTGTCACCATTATTGCTGTCACTCCTCGGTTTCATACCTAAAAGTACATTTGAATGCAACCTCTCCAAAGCTGCTTCTCAGCTGCCCAGTAGCACAGCGATTAGTGCACGAACTTCTGGCTTCTGCTCCCAGATCCGAAGAGCCGGGAGGGAAAGCATGTGCTGGGTATCTTCAGCACACAGTCAGCTTTGCAACTGTGTCACCATCATTGCTGTCGCTCCTCGCTTTCATACCTAAAGGTCCATTTGAATGCACCCTCTTCGGAGCTTGCTCTCGGCTGCCCAGCAGCACAGTGAGTAGAGCACGAACGGTTGCCGTCTGCTAGCACAGTGGAGGAGCCAGGAGGGACAGCATGTGCTGGGCATCTTCAGCACACAGTTAGCTTTGCAACGGTGTCACCGTCATTGCTGTCGCTCCTCGGTTTCATACCTAAAAGTCCACTCGAATGCAACCTCTACGGAGCTTGCTCTGAGCTGCCAAGTAGCACAGCGATTAGAGCACGAACGTCTGGCCTCTGCTCCCATATCCGAAGAGCCAGGAGGGAAAGCATGAGCTGGGCATCTTCAGCACACAGTCAGCTTTGCAACGGAGTCACCATCATTGCTGTCGCTCCTCGCTTTCATACCTAAACGCCCATTTGAATGCACCCTCTTCGGAGCTTGCTCTCGGCTGCCCAGCTGCACAGTGAGTAGAGCACGAACAGTTGCCGTCTGCTCCCACAATCAAAGAGCCCGGAGGGAAACCTGGTGAAAGCTTAGGGTTAGGGTTAGGGTTAGGGTTAGGGTTAGGGGTTAAGGTTAGGGGTTAGGGTTAGGGTTAGGGTTAGGGTTAGTGGTTAGGGTTAGGGTTATGGTTAGGTTTAGGGTTAGGGTTAGGGTTAGGGGTAGGGTTAGGGTTAGGCTAAGGGTTAGGGTTGGGTTAGGGTTAGGGTTAGGGTTAGGGTTAGGGGTAGGGTTAGGGTTAGGGTTAGGGTTGCGTTAGGGTTAGGGTTAGGGTTAGGGTTGCCGTCTGCTCCCACAGTCGAAGAGCCACGAGGGAAAGCATGTGCGGGGCATCTTCAGCACACAGTCAGCTTTGCAATGCTGTCACTATTATTGCTGTCACTCCTCGGTTTCATACCTAAAAGTACATTTGAATGCAACCTCTCCAAAGCTGCTTCTCAGCTGCCCAGTAGCACAGCGATTAGTGCACGAACTTCTGGCTTCTGCTCCCAGATCCGAAGAGCCGGGAGGGAAAGCATGTGCTGGGTATCTTCAGCACACAGTCAGCTTTGCAACTGTGTCACCATCATTGCTGTCGCTCCTCGCTTTCATACCTAAAGGTCCATTTGAATGCACCCTCTTCGGAGCTTGCTCTCGGCTGCCCAGCAGCACAGTGAGTAGAGCACGAACGGTTGCCGTCTGCTCCCACAGTCGAAGAGCCAGGAGGGAAAGCATGTGCTGGGCATCTTCAGCACACAGTCAGCTTTGCAACGGTGTCACCATCATTGCTGTCGCTCCTCGCTTTCATACTTAAAAGTCCATTTGAGTGTAACCTCTCCGAAGCTTGTTCTCGGCTGCCCAGGGGCAGAACGATTAGTGCACGACCGTCTGGCTTCTGCTCCCAGATCCGAAGAGCCAGGAGGGAAAGCATGTGCTGGGCATCTTCAGCACACAGTCAGCTTTGCAACGGTGTCACCATCATTGCTGTCGCTCCTCGGTGTCATACCTAAAGGTCCATTTGAATGCACCCTCTTCGGAGCTTGCTCTCGGCTGCCCAGCTGCACAGTGAGTAGAGCACGAACAGTTGCCGTCTGCTCCCACAATCGAAGAGCCAGGAGGGAAAGCTGGTGAAAGCTTAGGGTTAGGGTTAGGGTTAGGGTTAGGGTTAGGGTTAGGGTTAGGGGTTAGGGTTAGGGGTTAGGGTTAGGTTTAGGGTTAGGGGTTAGGGTTAGGGTTAGGGTTATGGTTAGGTTTAGGGTTAGGGTTAGGGTTAGGGGTAGGGTTAGGTTTAGGGTTAGGGTTAGGGTTAGGGGTACGGTTAGGGTTAGGGTTAGGGTTAGGGTTAGGGTTATGGTTAGGTTTAGGGTTAGGGTTGGGTTAGGGTTAGGGTTAGGATTAGGGTTAGGGTTAGGGGTTAGGGTTAGGGGTTAGGGTTAGGGTTAGGGTTAGGGGTTAGGGTTAGGGTTAGGGTTATGGTTAGGTTTAGGGTTAGGGTTAGGGTTAGGGGTAGGCTTAGGGTTAGGGTTAGGGTTGGGTTAGGGTTAGGGTTAGGATTAGGGTTAGGGTTAGGGTTGCCGTCTGCTCCCACAGTCGAAGAGCCAGGAGGGAAATCATGTGCTGGGCATCTTCAGCACACTGTCAGCTTTGCAATGCTGTCACCATTATTGCTGTCACTCCTCGGTTTCATACCTAAAAGTACATTTGAATGCAACCTCTCCAGAGCTGCTTCTCAGCTGCCCAGTAGCACAGCGATTAGTGCACGAACTTATGGCTTCTGCTCCGAGATCCGAAGAGCCGGGAAGGAAAGCATGTGCTGGGTATCTTCAGCACACAGTCAGCTTTGCAACGGTGTCACCATCATTGCTGTCGCTCCTCGCTTTCATACCTAAAGGTCCATTTGAATGCACCCTCTTCGGAGCTTGCTCTCGGCTGCCCAGCAGCACAGTGAGTAGAGCACGAACGGTTGCCGTCTGCTAGCACAGTGGAGGAGCCAGGAGGGACAGCATGTGCTGGGCATCTTCAGCACACAGACAGCTTTGCAACAGTGCCTCCATCATTGCTGACGCTTTTCACTTTCATACCTAGAAGTTCATTTGAATCCACCTTCTCCGCGCATTGCTCTTGGATGTCCAGCGGCACAGTCAGTAGAGCATGAACGTCTGGCCTCTGCTCCCAGAGCCGAAGAGCCCGGAGGGAAAGAATGTGCTGGGCATCTTCAGCACACAGTCAGCTTTGCAACGGTGTCACCATCATTGCTGTCGCTCCTCGGTTTCATACTTAAAAGTCCATTTGAATGCAACCTCTCCGAAGCTTGTTCTCGGCTGCCCAGGGGCACAGTGATTAGTGCATGAATGTCTGGCCTCTGCTCTTAGAGCCGAAGAGCCAGGATGGAAAACATGTGCTGGGCATCTTCAGTACACAGTCAGCTTTGCAACGGTGTCACCATCATTGCTGTCGCTCCTCGGTTTCATACTTAAAAGTCCATTTGAGTGCAACCTCTCCGAAGCTTGTTCTCGGCTGCCCAGGGGCAGAGCTATTAGTGCACGAACGTCTGGCTTCTGCTCCCAGATCCGAAGAGCCAAGAGGGAAAGCATGTGCTGGGCATCTTCAGCACACAGTCAGCTTTGCAACGGTGTCACCATCATTGCTGTCGCTCCTCGCTTTCATACCTAAAGGTCCATTTGAATGCACCCTCTTCGGAGCTTGCTCTCGGCTGCCCAGCAGCACAGTGAGTAGAGCAGGAACGGTTGTCGTCTGCTCCCACAGTCGAAGAGCCAGGAGGGAAAGCATGTGCTGGGCATCTTCAGCACACAGTCAGCTTTGCAACGGTGTCACCATCATTGCTGTCGCTCCTCGCTTTCATACTTAAAAGTCCATTTGAGTGCAACCTCTCCGAAGCTTGTTCTCGGCTGCCCAGAGGCAGAACGATTAGTGCACGAACGTCTGGCTTCTGCTCCCAGATCCGACGAGCCAGGAGGGAAAGCATGTGCTGGGCATCTTCAGCACACAGTCAGCTTTGCAACGGTGTCACCATCATTGCTGTCGCTCCTCGGTTTCATACTTAAAAGTCCATTTGAGTGCAACGTCTCCGAAGCTTGTTCTCGGCTGCCCAGAGGCAGAACGATTAGTGCACGAACGTCTGGCTTCTGCTCCCAGATCCGACGAGCCAGGAGGGAAAGCATGTGCTGGGCATCTTCAGCACACAGTCAGCTTTGCAACAGTGCCTCCATCATTGCTGACGCTTTTCACTTTCATACCTAGAAGTTCATTTGAATCCACCTTCTCCGCTCATTGCTCTTGGCTGTCCAGCGGCACAGTCAGTAGAGCACGAACGTCTGGCCTCTGCTCCCAGAGCCGAAGAGCCAGGAGGGAAAGCATGTGCTGGGCATCTTCAGCACACAGTCAGCTTTGCAATGGTGTCACCATCATTGCTGTCACTCCTCGCTTTCATACCTAAAGGTCCATTTGAATGCACCCTCTTCGGAGCTTGCTCTCGGCTGCCCAGCTGCACAGTGAGTAGAGCACGAACAGTTGCCGTCTGCTCCCACAGTCGAAGAGCCAGGAGGGAAAGCATGTGCTGGGCATCTTCAGCACACAGTCAGCTTTGCAACGGTGTCACCATCATTGCTGTCGCTCCTCGGTGTCATACTTAAAAGTCCATTTGAGTGCAACCTCTCCGAAGCTTGTTCTCGGCTGCCCAGGGGCAGAACAATTAGTGCACGAACGTCTGGCTTCTGCTCACAGATCCGAAGAGCCAGGAGGGAAAGCATGTGCTGGGCATCTTCAGCACACAGTCAGCTTTGCAACAGTGCCTCCATCATTGCTGACGCTTTTCACTTTCATACCTAGAAGTTCATTTGAATCCACCTATTCCGCTCATTGCTCTTGGATGCCCAGCCGCACAGTGAGTAGAGCACGAACGGTTGCCGTCTGCTCCCACAGTCGAAGAGCCAGGAGGGAAAGCATGTGCTGGGCATCTTCAGCACACAGTCAGCTTTGCAACGGTGTCACCATCATTGCTGTCGCTCCTCGGTTTCATATGTAAAAGTCCATTTGAATGCAACGTCTCCAAAGCTTGTTCTCGGCTGCCCAGGGGCACAGTGATAAGTGCATGAACGTCTGGCCTCTGGTCTTAGAGCCGAAGAGCCAGGATGGAAAACATGTGCTGGGCATCTTCAGTACACAGTCAGCTTTGCAACGGTGTCACCATCATTGCTGTCGCTCCTCGGTGTCATACTTAAAAGTCCATTTGAGTGCAACCTCTCCGAAGCTTGTTCTCGGCTGCCCAGGGGCAGAACAATTAGTGCACGAACGTCTGGCTTCTGCTCACAGATCCGAAGAGCCAGGAGGGAAAGCATGTGCTGGGCATCTTCAGCACACAGTCAGCTTTGCAACAGTGCCTCCATCATTGCTGACGCTTTTCACTTTCATACCTAGAAGTTCATTTGAATCCACCTATTCCGCTCATTGCTCTTGGATGCCCAGCCGCACAGTGAGTAGAGCACGAACGGTTGCCGTCTGCTCCCACAGTCGAAGAGCCAGGAGGGAAAGCATGTGCTGGGCATCTTCAGCACACAGTCAGCTTTGCAACGGTGTCACCATCATTGCTGTCGCTCCTCGGTTTCATATGTAAAAGTCCATTTGAATGCAACGTCTCCAAAGCTTGTTCTCGGCTGCCCAGGGGCACAGTGATAAGTGCATGAACGTCTGGCCTCTGGTCTTAGAGCCGAAGAGCCAGGATGGAAAACATGTGCTGGGCATCTTCAGTACACAGTCAGCTTTGCAACGGTGTCACCATCATTGCTGTCGCTCCTCGGTTTCATACTTAAAAGTCCGTTTGAGTGCAACCTCTCCGAAGCTTGTTCTCGGCTGCCGAGGGGCAGAGCTATTAGTGCACGAACGTCTGGCTTCTGCTCCCAGAGCCGAAGAGCCAGGAGGGAACGCATGTGCTGGGCATCTTCAGCACACAGTCAGCTTTGCAACGGTGTCGCCATCATTGCTGTCGCTCCTCGCTTTCATACCTAAAGGTCCATTTGAATGCACCCTCTTCAGAGCTTGCTCTCGGCTGCCCAGCAGCACAGTGAGTAGAGCACGAACGGTTGTCGTCTGCTCCCACAGTCGAAGAGCCAGGAGGGAAAGCATGTGCTGGGCATCTTCAGCACACAGTCAGCTTTGCAACGGTGTCACCATCATTGCTGTCACTCCTCGGTTTCATACCTAAAAGTACATTTGAATGCAACCTCTCCAAAGCTGCTTCTCAGCTGCCCAGTAGCACAGCGATTAGTGCACGAACTTCTGGCTTCTGCTCCCAGATCCGAAGAGCCGGGAGGGAAAGCATGTGCTGGGTATCTTCAGCACACAGTCAGCTTTGCAACTGTGTCACCATCATTGCTGTCGCTCCTCGCTTTCATACCTAAAGGTCCATTTGAATGCACCCTCTTCGGAGCTTGCTCTCGGCTGCCCAGCAGCACAGTGAGTAGAGCACGAACGGTTGCCGTCTGCTCCCACAGTCGAAGAGCCAGGAGGGAAAGCATGTGCTGGCCATCTTCAGCACACAGTCAGCTTTGCAACGGTGTCACCATCATTGCTGTCGCTCCTCGCTTTCATACTTAAAAGTCCATTTGAGTGTAACCTCTCCGAAGCTTGTTCTCGGCTGCCCAGGGGCAGAACGATTAGTGCACGACCGTCTGGCTTCTGCTCCCATATCCGAAGAGCCAGGAGGGAAAGCATGTGCTGGGCATCTTCAGCACACAGTCAGCTTTGCAACGGTGTCACCATCATTGCTGTCGCTCCTCGGTGTCATACCTAAAGGTCCATTTGAATGCACCCTCTTCGGAGCTTGCTCTCGGCTGCCCAGCTGCACAGTGAGTAGAGCACGAACAGTTGCCGTCTGCTCCCACAATCGAAGAGCCAGGAGGGAAAGCTGGTGAAAGCTTAGGGTTAGGGTTAGGGTTGGGTTAGGGTTAGGGTTAGGATTAGGGTTAGGGTTAGGATTGCCGTCTGCTCCCACAGTCGAAGAGCCAGGAGGGAAATCATGTGCTGGGCATCTTCAGCACACTGTCAGCTTTGCAATGCTGTCACCATTATTGCTGTCACTCCTCGGTTTCATACCTAAAAGTACATTTGAATGCAACCTCTCCAGAGCTGCTTCTCAGCTGCCCAGTAGCACAGCGATTAGTGCACGAACTTATGGCTTCTGCTCCCAGATCCAAAGAGCCGGGAAGGAAAGCATGTGCTGGGTATCTTCAGCACACAGTCAGGTTTGCAACGGTGTCACCATCATTGCTGTCGCTCCTCGCTTTCATACCTAAAGGTCCATTTGAATGCACCCTCTTCGGAGCTTGCTCTCGGCTGCCCAGCAGCACAGTGAGTAGAGCACGAACGGTTGCCGTCTGCTAGCACAGTGGAGGAGCCAGGAGGGACAGCATGTGCTGGGCATCTTCAGCACACAGACAGCTTTGCAACAGTGCCTCCATCATTGCTGACGCTTTTCACTTTCATACCTAGAAGTTCATTTGAATCCACCTTCTCCGCGCATTGCTTTTGGCTGTCCAGCGGCACAGTCAGTAGAGCACGAACGTCTGGCCTCTGCTCCCAGAGCCGAAGAGCCCGGAGGGAAAGCATGTGCTGGGCATCTTCAGCACACACTCAGCTTTGCAACGGTGTCACCATCATTGCTGTCGCTCCTCGGTTTCATACTTAAAAGTCCATTTGAATGCAACCTCTCCGAAGCTTGTTCTCGGCTGCCCAGGGGCACAGTGATTAGTGCATGAATGTCTGGCCTCTGCTCTTAGAGCCGAAGAGCCAGGATGGAAAACATGTGCTGGGCATCTTCAGTACACAGTCAGCTTTGCAACGGTGTCACCATCATTGCTGTCGCTCCTCGGTTTCATACTTAAAAGTCCATTTGAGTGCAACCTCTCCGAAGCTTGTTCTCGGCTGCCCAGGGGCAGAGCTATTAGTGCACGAACGTCTGGCTTCTGCTCCCAGATCCGAAGAGCCAGGAGGGAAAGCATGTGCTGGGCATCTTCAGCACACAGTCACCTTTGCAACGGTGTCACCATCATTGCTGTCGCTCCTCGCTTTCATACCTAAAGGTCCATTTGAATGCACCCTCTTCGGAGCTTGCTCTCGGCTGCCCAGCAGCACAGTGAGTAGAGCAGGAACGGTTGTCGTCTGCTCCCACAGTCGAAGAGCCAGGAGGGAAAGCATGTGCTGCGCATCTTCAGCACACAGTCAGATTTGCAACGGTGTCACCATCATTGCTGTCGCTCCTCGGTTTCATACTTAAAAGTCCATTTGAGTGCAACCTCTCCGAAGCTTGTTCTCGGCTGCCCAGAGGCAGAACGATTAGTGCACGAACGTCTGGCTTCTGCTCCCAGATCCGACGAGCCAGGAGGGAAAGCATGTGCTGGGCATCTTCAGCACACAGTCAGCTTTGCAACGGTGTCACCATCATTGCTGTCGCTCCTCGCTTTCATACCTAAAGGTCCATTTGAATGCACCCTCTTTGGAGCTTGCTCTCGGCTGCCCACCTGCACAGTGAGTAGAGCACGAACAGTTGCCGTCTGCTCCCACAATCGAAGAGCCAGGAGGGAAAGCTGGTGAAAGCTTAGGTTTAGGGTTAGGGTTAGGGGTTAGGGTTAGGTGTTAGGGTTAGGGTTAGGGTTAGGGGTTAGGGTTAGGGGTTAGGGTTAGGTTTAGGGTTAGAGGTTAGGGTTAGGGTTAGGGTTATGGTTAGGTTTAGGGTTAGGGTTAGGGTTAGGGGTAGGGTTAGGGTTAGGGTTAGGGTTGGGTTAGGGTTAGGGTTAGGGTTAGGGTTAGGGGTAGGGTTAGGGTTAGGGTTAGGGTTGCGTTAGGGTTAGGGTTAGGGTTAGGGTTGCCGTCTGCTCCCAGAGTCGAAGAGCCACGAGGGAAAGCATGTGCGGGGCATCTTCAGCACACAGTCAGCTTTGCAATGCTGTCACCATTATTGCTGTCACTCCTCGGTTTCATACCTAAAAGTACATTTGAATGCAACCTCTCCAAAACTGCTTCTCAGCTGCCCAGTAGCACAGCGATTAGTGCACGAACTTCTGGCTTCTGCTCCCAGATCCGAAGAGCCGGGAGGGAAAGCATGTGCTGGGTATCTTCAGCACACAGTCAGCTTTGCAACTGTGTCACCATCATTGCTGTCGCTCCTCGCTTTCATACCTAAAGGTCCATTTGAATGCACCCTCTTCGGAGCTTGCTCTCGGCTGCCCAGCAGCACAGTGAGTAGAGCACGAACGGTTGCCGTCGGCTCCCACAGTCGAAGAGCCAGGAGGGAAAGCATGTGCTGTGCATCTTCAGCACACAGTCAGCTTTGCAACGGTGTCACCATCATTGCTGTCGCTCCTCGCTTTCATACTTAAAAGTCCATTTGAGTGTAACCTCTCCGAAGCTTGTTCTCGGCTGCCCGGGGGCAGAACGATTAGTGCACGACCGTCTGGCTTCTGCTCCCATATCCGAAGAGCCAGGAGGGAAAGCATGTGCTGGGCATCTTCAGCACACAGTCAGCTTTGCAACGGTGTCACCATCATTGCTGTCGCTCCTCGCTTTCATACCTAAAGGTCCATTTGAATGCACCCTCTTCGGAGCTTGCTCTCGGCTGCCCAGCTGCACAGTGAGTAGAGCACGAACAGTTGCCGTCTGCTCCCACAATCGAAGAGCCAGGAGGGAAAGCTGGTGAAAGCTTAGGGTTAGGGTTAGGGTTAGGGTTAGGGTTAGGGTTAGGGGTTAGGGTTAGGGTTAGGGTTAGGGGTTAGGGTTAGGGGTTAGGGTTAGGTTTAGGGTTAGGGGTTAGGGTTAGGGTTAGGGTTATGGTTAGGTTTAGGGTTAGGGTTAGGGTTAGGGGTAGGGTTAGGTTTAGGGTTAGGGTTAGGGGTACGGTTAGGGTTAGGGTTAGGGTTAGGGTTATGGTTAGGTTTAGGGTTAGGGTTGGGTTAGGGTTAGGGTTAGGATTAGGGTTAGGGTTAGGGGTTAGGGTTAGGGGTTAGGGTTAGGGTTAGGGTTAGGGGTTAGGGTTAGGGTTAGGGTTATGGTTAGGTTTAGGGTTAGGGTTAGGGTTAGGGGTAGGCTTAGGGTTAGGGTTAGGGTTGGGTTAGGGTTAGGGTTAGGATTAGGGTTAGGGTTAGGGTTGCCGTCTGCTCCCACAGTCGAAGATCCAGGAGGGAAATCATGTGCTGGGCATCTTCAGCACACTGTCAGCTTTGCAATGCTGTCACCATTATTGCTGTCACTCCTCGGTTTCATACCTAAAAGTACATTTGAATGCAACCTCTCCAGAGCTGCTTCTCAGCTGCCCAGTAGCACAGCGATTAGTGCACGAACTTA
>NW_026892749.1:122500-125000 GCF_033815535.1 Pezoporus flaviventris | reverse complement strand
CCACAGTCGAAGAGCCACGAGGGAAAGCATGTGCGGGGCATCTTCAGCACACAGTCAGCTTTGCAATGCTGTCACCATTATTGCTGTCACTCCTCGGTTTCATACCTAAAAGTACATTTGAATGCAACCTCTCCAAAGCTGCTTCTCAGCTGCCCAGTAGCACAGCGATTAGTGCACGAACTTCTGGCTTCTGCTCCCAGATCCGAAGAGCCGGGAGGGAAAGCATGTGCTGGGTATCTTCAGCACACAGTCAGCTTTGCAACTGTGTCACCATCATTGCTGTCGCTCCTCGCTTTCATACCTAAAGGTCCATTTGAATGCACCCTCTTCGGAGCTTGCTCTCGGCTGCCCAGCAGCACAGTGAGTAGAGCACGAACGGTTGCCGTCTGCTCCCACAGTCGAAGAGCCAGGAGGGAAAGCATGTGCTGGCCATCTTCAGCACACAGTCAGCTTTGCAACGGTGTCACCATCATTGCTGTCGCTCCTCGCTTTCATACTTAAAAGTCCATTTGAGTGTAACCTCTCCGAAGCTTGTTCTCGGGTGCCCGGGGGCAGAACGATTAGTGCACGACCGTCTGGCTTCTGCTCCCAGATCCGAAGAGCCAGGAGGGAAAGCATGTGCTGGGCATCTTCAGCACACAGTCAGCTTTGCAACGGTGTCACCATCATTGCTGTCGCTCCTCGGTGTCATACCTAAAGGTCCATTTGAATGCACCCTCTTCGGAGCTTGCTCTCGGCTGCCCAGCTGCACAGTGAGTAGAGCACGAACAGTTGCCGTCTGCTCCCACAATCGAAGAGCCAGGAGGGAAAGCTGGTGAAAGCTTAGGGTTAGGGTTAGGGTTAGGGTTAGGGTTAGGGTTAGGGGTTAGGGTTAGGGTTAGGGTTAGGGTTAGGGGTTAGGGTTAGGGGTTAGGGTTAGGTTTAGGGTTAGGGGTTAGGGTTAGGGTTAGGGTTATGGTTAGGTTTAGGGTTAGGGTTAGGGTTAGGGGTAGGGTTAGGTTTAGGGTTAGGGTTAGGGTTAGGGGTACGGTTAGGGTTAGGGTTAGGGTTAGGGTTATGGTTAGGTTTAGGGTTAGGGTTGGGTTAGGGTTAGGGTTAGGATTAGGGTTAGGGTTAGGGGTTAGGGTTAGGGGTTAGGGTTAGGGTTAGGGTTAGGGGTTAGGGTTAGGGTTAGGGTTATGGTTAGGTTTAGGGTTAGGGTTAGGGTTAGGGTTAGGGTTATGGTTAGGTTTAGGGTTAGGGTTAGGGTTAGGGGTAGGCTTAGGGTTAGGGTTAGGGTTGGGTTAGGGTTAGGGTTAGGATTAGGGTTAGGGTTAGGGTTGCCGTCTGCTCCCACAGTCGAAGAGCCAGGAGGGAAATCATGTGCTGGGCATCTTCAGCACACTGTCAGCTTTGCAATGCTGTCACCATTATTGCTGTCACTCCTCGGTTTCATACCTAAAAGTACATTTGAATGCAACCTCTCCAGAGCTGCTTCTCAGCTGCCCAGTAGCACAGCGATTAGTGCACGAACTTATGGCTTCTGCTCCGAGATCCGAAGAGCCGGGAAGGAAAGCATGTGCTGGGTATCTTCAGCACACAGTCAGGTTTGCAACGGTGTCACCATCATTGCTGTCGCTCCTCGCTTTCATACCTAAAGGTCCATTTGAATGCACCTTCTTCGGAGCTTGCTCTCGGCTGCCCAGCAGCACAGTGAGTAGAGCACGAACGGTTGCCGTCTGCTAGCACAGTGGAGGAGCCAGGAGGGACAGCATGTGCTGGGCATCTTCAGCACACAGACAGCTTTGCAACAGTGCCTCCATCATTGCTGACGCTTTTCACTTTCATACCTAGAAGTTCATTTGAATCCACCTTCTCCGCGCATTGCTCTTGGATGTCCAGCGGCACAGTCAGTAGAGCACGAACGTCTGGCCTCTGCTCCCAGAGCCGAAGAGCCCGGAGGGAAAGAATGTGCTGGGCATCTTCAGCACACAGTCAGCTTTGCAACGGTGTCACCATCATTGCTGTCGCTCCTCGGTTTCATACTTAAAAGTCCATTTGAATGCAACCTCTCCGAAGCTTGTTCTCGGCTGCCCAGGGGCACAGTGATTAGTGCATGAATGTCTGGCCTCTGCTCTTAGAGCCGAAGAGCCAGGATGGAAAACATGTGCTGGGCATCTTCAGTACACAGTCAGCTTTGCAACGGTGTCACCATCATTGCTGTCGCTCCTCGGTTTCATACTTAAAAGTCCATTTGAGTGCAACCTCTCCGAAGCTTGTTCTCGGCTGCCCAGGGGCAGAGCTATTAGTGCACGAACGTCTGGCTTCTGCTCCCAGATCCGAAGAGCCAAGAGGGAAAGCATGTGCTGGGCATCTTCAGCACACAGTCAGCTTTGCAACGGTGTCACCATCATTGCTGTCGCTCCTCGCTTTCATACCTAAAGGTCCATTTGAATGCACCCTCTTCAGAGCTTGCTCTCGGCTGCCCAGCAGCACAGTGAGTAGAGCACGAACGGTTGTC
>NW_026892749.1:92500-100000 GCF_033815535.1 Pezoporus flaviventris | reverse complement strand
CCTAAAAGTCCACTCGAATGCAACCTCTACGGAGCTTGCTCTGAGCTGCCAAGTAGCACAGCGATTAGAGCACGAACGTCTGGCCTCTGCTCCCAGAGCCGAAGAGCCAGGAGGGAAAGCATGAGCTGGGCATCTTCAGCACACAGTCAGCTTTGCAACGGTGCCACCATCATTGCTGTCGCTCCTCGCTTTCATACCTAAACGTCCATTTGAATGCACCCTCTTCGGAGCTTGCTCTCAGCTGCCCAGCAGCACAGTGAGTAGAGCACGAACAGTTGCCGTCTGCTCCCACAATCGAAGAGCCCGGAGGGAAACCTGGTGAAAGCTTAGGGTTAGGGTTAGGGTTAGGGTTAGGGTTAGGGGTTAAGGTTAGGGGTTAGGGTTAGGGTTAGGGTTAGGGTTAGTGGTTAGGGTTAGGGTTATGGTTAGGTTTAGGGTTAGGGTTAGGGTTAGGGGTAGGGTTAGGGTTAGGCTAAGGGTTAGGGTTGGGTTAGGGTTAGGGTTAGGGTTAGGGTTAGGGTTAGGGGTAGAGTTAGGGTTAGGGTTAGGGTTAGGGTTGCCGTCTGCTCCCACAGTCGAAGAGCCAGGAGGGAAAGCATGTGCGGGGCATCTTCAGCACACAGTCAGCTTTGCAATGCTGTCACCATTATTGCTGTCACTCCTCGGTTTCATACCTAAAAGTACATTTGAATGCAACGTCTCCAAAACTGCTTCTCAGCTGCCCAGTAGCACAGCGATTAGTGCACCAACTTCTGGCTTCTGCTCCCAGATACGAAGAGCCTGGAGGGAAAGTATGTGCTGGGCATCTTCAGCAGACAGTCAGCTTTGCAACGGTGTCACCATCATTGCTGTCGCTCCTCGCTTTCATACCTAAAGGTCCATTTGAATGCACCCTCTTCGGAGCTTGCTCTCGGCTGCCCAGCAACACATTGAGTAGAGCACGAACGGTTGCCGTCTGCTAGCACAGTGGAGGAGCCAGGAGGGAAAGCATGTGCGGGGCATCTTCAGCACACAGTCAGCTTTGCAACAGTGCCTCCATCATTGCTGACGCTTTTCACTTTCATACCTAGAAGTTCATTTGAATCCACCTTCTCCGCTCATTGCTCTTGGCTGTCCAGCGGCACAGTCAGTAGAGCACGAACGTCTGGCCTCTGCTCCCAGAGCCGAAGAGCCTGGAGGGAAAGCATGTGCTGGGCATCTTCAGCACACAGTCAGCTTTGCAACGGTGTCACCATCATTGCTGTCACTCCTCGCTTTCATACCTAAAGGTCCATTTGAATGCACCCTCTTCGGAGCTTCCTCTCGGCTGCCCAGCTGCACAGTGAGTAGAGCACGAACGGTTGCCGTCTGCTGCCAGAGCCGAAGAGCCAGGAGGGAAAGCATGTGCTGGGCATCTTCAGCACACAGTCAGCTTTGCAACGGTGTCACCATCATTGCTGTCGCTCCTCGCTTTCATACCTAAAGGTCCATTTGAATGCACCCTCTTCGGAGCTTGCTCTCGGCTGCCCAGCAGCACAGTGAGTAGAGCACGAACGGTTGCCGTCTGCTAGCACAGTGGAGGAGAAAGGAAGGAAAGCATGTGCTGGGCATCTTCAGCACACAGTCAGCTTTGCAACGGTGCCTCCATCATTGCTGACGCTTTTCACTTTCATACCTAGAAGTTCATTTGAATCCACCTTCTCCGCTCATTGCTCTTGGCTGTCCAGCGGCACAGTCAGTAGAGCACGAACGTCTGGCCTCTGCTCCCAGAGCCGAAGAGCCAGGAGGGAAAGCATGTGCTGGGCATCTTCAGCACACAGTCAGCTTTGCAACGGTGTCACCATTATTGCTGTCGCTCCTCGGTTTCATATGTAAAAGTCCATTTGAATGCAACGTCTCCAAAGCTTGTTCTCGGCTGCCCAGGGGCACAGTGATTAGTGCATGAACGTCTGGCCTCTGCTCTTAGAGCCGAAGAGCCAGGATGGAAAAGATGTCCTGGGCATCTTCAGCACACAGTCAGCTTTGCAACGGTGTCACCATCATTGCTGTCGCTCCTCGCTTTCATACCTAAAGGTCCATTTGAATGCACCCTCTTCAGAGCTTGCTCTCGACTGCACAGCAGCACAGTGAGTAGAGCACGAACGGTTGTCGTCTGCTCCCACAGTCGAAGAGCCCGGAGGGAAAGCATGTGCTGGGCATCTTCAGCACACAGTCAGCTTTGCAACGGTGTCACCATCATTGCTGTCGCTCCTCGGTTTCATACTTAAAAGTCCATTTGAGTGCAACCTCTCCGAAGCTTGTTCTCGGCTGCCAAGGGGCAGAACGATTAGTGCACGAACGTCTGGCTTCTGCTCCCAGATCCGACGAGCCAGGAGGGAAAGCATGTGCTGGGCATCTTCAGCACACAGTCAGCTTTGCAACGGTGTCACCATCATTGCTGTCGCTCCTCGCTTTCATACCTAAAGGTCCATTTGAATGCACCCTCTTCGGAGCTTGCTCTCGGCTGCCCAGCTGCACAGTGAGTAGAGCACGAACGGTTGCCGTCTGCTCCCACAATCGAGGAGCCAGGAGGGAAAGCTGGTGAAAGCATAGGGTTAGGGTTAGGGTTAGGGGTTAGGGTTAGGGTTAGGGTTAGGGTTAGGGGTTAGGGATAGTTGTTAGGGTTAGGTTTAGGGTAGAGGTTAGGGTTAGGGTCAGGGTTAGGGTTAGGTTTAGGGTTAGGGTTAGGGTTAGGGGTAGGGTTAGGGTTAGGGTTAGGGTTAGGGTTGGGTTAGGGTTAGGGTTAGGGGTAGGGTTAGGGGTAGGGTTAGGGTTAGGGTTAGGGTTAGGGTTAGGGGTAGGGTTAGGGTTAGGGTTACGGTTAGGGTTATGGTTAGGTTTAGGGTGAGGGTTGGGTTAGGGTTAGGGTTAGGATTAGGGTTAGGGTTAGGGGTTAGGGTTAGGGGTTAGGGTTAGGGTTAACGTTAGGGTTAGGGGTTAGGGTTAGGGTTAGGGTTGTGGTTAGGTTTAGGGTTAGGGTTAAGTTTAGGGTTAGGGTTAGGGTTAGGGGTAGGGTTAGGGTTAGGGTTAAGGTTGGGTTAGGGTTTGGGTTAGGATTAGGGTTAGGGTTAGGGTTGCAGTCTGCTCCCACAGTCGAAGAGCCAGGAGGGAAGTCATGTGCTGGGCATGTTCAGCACACTGTCAGCTTTGCAATGCTGTCACCATTATTGCTGTCACTCCTCGGTTTCATACCTAAAAGTACATTTGAATGCAACCTCTCCAAAGCTGCTTCTCAGCTGCCCAGCAGCACAGCGATTAGTGCACGAACTTCTGGCTTCTGCTCCCAGATCCGAAGAGCCGGGAGGGAAAGCATGTGCTGGGCATCTTCAGCACACAGTCAGCTTTGCAACGGTGTCACCATCATTGCTGTCGCTCCTCGGTGTCATACCTAAAGGTCCATTTCAATGCACCCTCTTCGGAGCTTGCTCTCGGCTGCCCAGCTGCACAATGAGTAGAGCACGAACGGTTGCCGTCTGCTGCGAGAGCCGAAGAGCCAGGAGGGAAAGCATGTGCTGGGCATCTTCAGCACACAGTCAGCTTTGCAACGGTGTCACCATCATTGCTGTCGCTCCTCGCTTTCATACCTAAAGGTCCATTTGAATGCACCCTCTTCGGAGCTTGCTCTCGGCTGCCCAGCAGCACAGTGAGTAGAGCACGAACGGTTGCCGTCTGCTAGCACAGTGGAGGAGCCAGGAGGGAAAGCATGTGCTGGGCATCTTCAGCACACAGTAAGCTTTGCAACAGTGCCTCCATCATTGCTGACGCTTTTCACTTTCATACCTAGAAGTTCATTTGAATACACCTTCTCCGCTCATTGCTCTTGGCTGTCCAGCGGCACAGTCAGCAGAGCACGAACGTCTGGCCTCTGCTCACAGAGCCGAAGAGCCGGGAGGGAAAGCATGTACTGGGCATCTTCGGCACACAGTCAGCTTTGCAACGGTGTCACCATCATTGCTGTCGCTCCTCGGTGTCATACCTAAAGGTCCATTTGAATGCACCCTCTTCGGAGCTTTCTCTCGGCTGACCGGCAGCACAGTGAGTAGAGCACGAACAGTTGCCGTCTGCTCCCACAATCGAAGAACAAGTAGGGAAAGCTGGTGCTCTGAATCTTCTGCACACAGTCAGCTTTGCAACAGTGCCTCCATCGTTGCTGTCGCTCCTCACTTTCATATCGAGAAGTTCATTTGAATCCAACTTCTCTGCTCGTTGCTCTTGGCTGCCCAGCAGCACAGTCAGTAGTGCACGAACGTCTGGCCTCTGCTCTCAGAGCCGAAGAGCCAGGAGGGAAAGCATGTGCTGGGCATCTTCAGCACACAGTCAGCTTTGCAACGGTGTCACCATCATTGCTGTCTCTCCTCGCTTTCATACCTAAAAGTCCACTCGAATGCAACCTCTACGGAGCTTGCTCTGAGCTGCCAAGTAGCACAGCGATTAGAGCACGAACGTCTGGCCTCTGCTCCCAGAGCCGAAGAGCCAGGAAGGAAAGCATGTGCTGGGCATCTTCAGCACACAGTCAGCTTTGCAACGGTGTCACCATCATTGCTGTCGCTCCTCGCTTTCATATCTAAAGGTCCATTTGAATGCACCCTCTTCGGAGCTTGCACCCGGCTGCCCAGCTGCACAGTGAGTAGAGCACGAACAGTTGCCGTCTGCTCCCACAATCGAAGAGCCAGGAGGGAAAGCTGGTGAAAGGTTAGGGTTAGGGTTAGGGTTAGGGTTAGGGTTAGGGGTTAAAGATAGGGGTAAGGGTTAGACTTAGGGTTAGGGTTAGGGGTTAGGGTTAGGGTTAGGGTTATGGTTAGGTTTAGGGTTAGGGTTAGGGTTAGGGTTAGGGGTAGGTTTAGGGTTAGGCTAACGGTTAGGGTTGGGTTAGGGTTAGGGTTAGGGTTAGGGTTAGGTTTAGGGTTAGGGTTAGGGTTAGGGGTAGGGTTAGGGTTAGGGTTAGGGTTAGGGTTAGGGGTAGGGTTAGGGTTAGGGTTAGGGTTAGGTTTGGGTTAGGGTTAGGGTTAGGGTTAGGGTTAGGGTTAGGGTTGCCGTCTGCTCCCACAGTCGAAGAGCCAGGAGGGAAAGCATGTGCGGGGCATCTTCAGCAAACAGTCAGCTTTGCAATGCTGTCACCATTATTGCTGTCACTCCTCGGTTTCATACCTAAAAGTACATTTCAATGCAACCTCTCCAAAGCTGCTTCTCAGCTGCCCAGTAGCACAGCGATTAGTGCACAAACTTCTGGTTTCTGCTCCCAGATCCGAAGAGCCAGGAGGGAAAGCATGTGCTGGGCATCTTCAGCACACAGTCAGCTTTGCAACGGTGTCACCATCATTGCTGTCGCTCCTCGCTTTCATACCTAAAGGTCCATTTGAATGTACCCTCTTCGGAGCTTGCTCTCGGCTGCCCAGCTGCACAGTGAGTAGAGCACGAACAGTTGCCGTCTGCTCCCACAATCGAAGAGCCAGGAGGGAAAGCTGGTGCTCTGAATCTTCTGCACACAGTCAGCTTTGACCCAGTGCGTCCATCATTGCTGTTGCTCCTCAGTTTCATACCTAGAAGTTCATTTGAATCCAACTTCTCTGCTCGTTGCTCTTGGCTGCCCAGCAGCACAGTCAGTAGAGCATGAACGTCTGGCCTCTGCACCCAGAGCCGAAGAGCCAGGAGGGAAAGCATGTGCTGGGCATCTTCAGCACACAGTCAGCTTTGCAACGGTGTCACCATCATTGCTGTCGCTCCTCGGTTTCATACTTAAAAGTCCATTTGAGTGCAACCTCTCCGAAGCTTGTTCTCGGCTGCCCAGGGGCAGAACGATTAGTGAACGAACGTCTGGCTTCTGCTCCCAGATCCGAAGAGCCAGGAGGGAAAGCATGTGCTGGGCATCTTCAGCACACAGTCAGCTTTGCAACGGTGTCACCATCATTGCTGTCGCTCCTCGCTTTCATACCTAAAGGTCCATTTGAATGCACCCTCTTCGGAGCTTGCTCTCGGCTGCCCAGCTGCACAGTGAGTAGAGCACGAACAGTTGCCGTCTGCTCCCACAATCGAAGAGCCAGGAGGGAAAGCTGCTGAAAGCTTAGGGTTAGGGTTAGGGTTAGGGTTAGGGTTAGGGTTAGGGGTTAGCGTTAGGGTTATGGTTAGGATTAGGGTTAGGGTTAGGGTTAGGGTTAAGGGGTTAAGGTTAGGGGTTAGGGTTAGGGTTAGGGTTAAGGGGTTAAGGTTAGGGGTTAGGGTTAGGGTTAGGGTTAGGGTTAGGGTTAGGGGTTAGGGTTAGGGTTAGGGTTAGGGTTAGGGTTCGGGTTAGGGGTAGGGTTAGGGTTAGGGTTAGGGTTAGGGTTAGGGGTAGGGTTAGGGTTAGGGTTAGGTTTGGGTTAGGGTTAGGGTTAGGGTTAGGGTTAGGGTTAGGGTTGCCGTCTGCTCCCACAGTCGAAGAGCCAGGAGGGAAAGCATGTGCGGGGCATCTTCAGCACACAGTCAGCTTTGCAATGCTGTCACCATTATTGCTGTCACTCCTCGGTTTCATACCTAAATGTACATTTGAATGCAACCTCTCCAAAGCTGCTTCTCAGCTGCCCAGTAGCACAGCGATTAGTGCACGAACTTCTGGCTTCTGCTCCCAGATCCGAAGAGCCGGGAGGGAAAGCATGTGCTGGGCATCTTCAGCACACAGTCAGCATTGCAACGGTGTCACCATCATTGCTGTCGCTCCTCGCTTTCATACCTAAAGGTCCATTTGAATGCACCCTCTTCGGAGCTTGCTCTCGGCTGCCCAGCAGCACAGTGAGTAGAGCACGAACGGTTGCCGTCTGCTGCCAGAGCCGAAGAGCCAGGAGGGAAAGCATGTGCTGGGCATCTTCAGCACACAGTCAGCTTTGCAACGGTGCCACCATCATTGCTGTCGCTCCTCGCTTTCATACCTAAACGTCCATTTGAATGCACCCTCTTCGGAGCTTGCTCTCAGCTGCCCAGCAGCACAGTGAGTAGAGCACGAACAGTTGCCGTCTGCTCCCACAATCGAAGAGCCCGGAGGGAAACCTGGTGAAAGCTTAGGGTTAGGGTTAGGGTTAGGGTTAGGGTTAGGGGTTAAGGTTAGGGGTTAGGGTTAGGGTTAGGGTTAGGGTTAGTGGTTAGGGTTAGGGTTATGGTTAGGTTTAGGGTTAGGGTTAGGGTTAGGGGTAGGGTTAGGGTTAGGCTAAGGGTTAGGGTTGGGTTAGGGTTAGGGTTAGGGTTAGGGTTAGGGTTAGGGGTAGAGTTAGGGTTAGGGTTAGGGTTAGGGTTGCCGTCTGCTCCCACAGTCGAAGAGCCAGGAGGGAAAGCATGTGCGGGGCATCTTCAGCACACAGTCAGCTTTGCAATGCTGTCACCATTATTGCTGTCACTCCTCGGTTTCATACCTAAAAGTACATTTGAATGCAACGTCTCCAAAACTGCTTCTCAGCTGCCCAGTAGCACAGCGATTAGTGCACCAACTTCTGGCTTCTGCTCCCAGATACGAAG